>NC_046156.1:120463265-120556143 GCF_011064425.1 Rattus rattus
TCTCCAAGGGGGCTTTGTAGGACACTGTGATGGGGGTTGATTATGGGCTCTCTGGGTGAGCTCAATATAATCAAAAGGGTCCTTATAAGAGTGAAACGAAGAGGTCAAAGGTCAGTAAGAGATGTAATCATGGAACCAACAGTTAGAACTTCAATCAAGGAGCATAGGGTGCAAGAAGATTCCTGAAGCTAGAAAAGAAATTTCCCAAGTGCTCCTCAGATGGAAGGTAGTCTTCCAGAGCCTTGACTATAGACTTCTGACCTCCAGTGCTGTAGGATTAAAAGTTCTGTATTTTAAGTCATTAAGTTTGTGTGTGTTTGCGATGACAGAAATCGAAAAAGAACACACAAAACAAATACTTAGCACCAAGGCTAAGAGTAAGAAGCTCATGGGGAAGGCAGGGCTGGTTTTTGTGAAGACAACTTGATTTTCTATCCATGAACACAGGACTTTGTGTATAAATGCCAAATATAGACAGCAAAGAACATTTAAGGACCCAGGAAATGTCATTGCCACAAATTCTTACTGGTGTAATTTGCTAGAGAAGAAAAACACACTCAAAGCTGGAATCACAGAAACATTTGACATACAATCTGATAATGTATGTTTAAATACGTCTAATTGCAGGACAAAAGGATGTGGACAAGGTGACAGAACAGCATTTAATGTTATAGTCTCAAAAGATCTAAATGTAATCAGCTAACAAAAAAATTTCTGAGAGAGTCTGTGGAAAGCAGAGTTGGCTAGCTAGTTGTCTCATGTAAGTACACATTTACAAGGAAAAACAAGGAGTAAAAGAATTTCATTTCAAATTATACTCTGAGAAGAAAAGAAGGCATATATGATGGGAATTATGAAGTTCTAGAAAATCCTATCATTTAGACTAGGTAATAGACAATATTAATAAACAATATGTAAGGGGAAATAGGGAATATTTAGTGTATAATGATACGTTGTAACAGAAATGCTGGAACAAGTGAGTGAAGGTTCTGCATCACCAAAAGACAGAAATGCAGCAAATAAAACAGAAACACACAGAGAACTATGTTGCTTATGCATAGGACATGTTTCTATCAACATGAAACAAACTAACAGGAAAGAAAAGGAGTCTGGTATCATTTATAATAATGTAATTGGTTTATTTCACTATTGACGTGTTAGCTTTAATCTGAGGGAGGGAGGAGGGAGGGAGGAGGGAGGAGGGAGAGAGGAGAGAGAGAGAGAGAGAGAGAGAGAGAGAGAGAGAGAGAGAAAGAGAACAAAGGATAAAGAGTCCATCCACATCGGTGATGGGGATGACAAACAGGGATTTCCCCATGAAGCAGGAGGTCTTGACTCATGGTAGAGTGTTGAGTAGAGTTCTTGTTATAGACCAAGAAGAACTGGAAAGAGAAAGCTAAGTCTGTCTGGGGATGCACTGTGACTACCAATCTGAGCAAAGAGGAGGAATATTCCTCAACTGTGCCTCAATTATTTGGACTCAAAAGAGTTAGCAGAATCCATAAATGTTTCTAATCTCCAAAGAACATATTGGCCACCAACATATCCAAAAGCCCTTAAGCAAAGAAGGTAAGAGGCCCAGGACCAAAGTACCCAGGATCCAGCATCTCGTTCCTCCACATGTCCTGCAACAATAACAACAACAACAACAACAACAACAAAACACTAATGAAGACATATCACACTAAGGAAAATAAAAAAGAGGCAGTATAATATGCCAAGTTTTTGGCCAAGAGGACCATACCCTAAAAAGCCAGCAACATATTGCCAAGAGATGTCAGCCATCCTCACTGAGATCTTCTACTTCTGAATTCGGTCAAAACGTAAGATAACAAATAAATGATCAGAACATGGAAATAAGAGGACACTTTAAAACACCAAATGAATATACACTTTTTAGTGTCTATGCATTTGATGATAGCTAACTCTAATAAAGTAGAAACTATAGGAGACAGGAGGAAAAAATTAAAGAAAACAATGCTGTAAATATAAAGACTCTAATTGTCTCAGTTCAACATAGTAAATGCACAGAAAGAACAGTCTGACCCATATGATACTTATTTTAAATATTTGTGTGTGTGTGTGTGTGTGTGTGTGTGTGTGTGTGTGTGCCACCTCTGTGCAAGAGATACCCGATACGTATGTTGGGAACAACAATTGGGTCCTATGGGAAATTCAAAACCATTCTTAAGCCTTGAACCACTTCTCTATCCCTCAATATGGTTTTATATGAAGAACTTTCTTAAAGTATATACACATACGTGTTTGTATGTGTGTGTGTGTGTGTGTGTGTGTGTGTGTTTGTGTGTGTCCTTGTAGAGGCCAGACCAGACAAGGTGTCTTCCTCAATTTTTTACTTTACATTTTGAGGCAGAGTTTTTCACTGAATCTGGAGCTATCAGATTCAGTTAGACTGACCTGCCAGCAAGTTCCAGGGATGCTCCTAACTTGACCTTTCCAGCACTAGAATGCAGAGGTATGCCACAGTGCCAGACTTTAAAAAAAAAAAAATAGGTGCTGAGGATCTGAATCAAGACCTTACGTTTGCATGGCAAATGCCTTAATGACTAAGCTATCTCCCCAAGCCATGGATAAAGAACTATTTTTTAAAATAAGTTTTTATATGAACCAAATTTTTATTTCATAACCTAGCAATAAAACGTACACATGGAATAGTTAATAACAGGCCATAAAAAGACTCACCAACATGAATGCCTAAACATGAACTGAAGAAGGATGACCCCAGTAGACACACCAAAGTGGATGGGAAAAGCTCACCAGGCCTCAAACCTGCATGAAGAACAGGCAACTAAGGAATGCTGAGAGCAGGAGAGATAGGTTTCCCCAGAGAAGAGCACATCAACTGGTTATGCAATACCAAATGGTCAACCTTGAAAACATAAATAGAAGGAACACTATACAGATTGATCAGGTTGTATTTAGGAAAATATAGGTGTATACAATTTGTGTTTACGTATGTGATGTATCTGTGTATTTATATACATATATGCATGAAACAGTAATTAATGGAAAAAATGCCACAAATTTGAAAGAGAGCAAGGAAGGGTATGGGGGAGGGTTTAGAGGGAGGAAAGGAAAAAGAAAAAATTTGCAATTGTATTATAATCTCAAAAATAAAAGAAAAAAGGGTACTTGGGAGAAATACCAGGTGCTTAGTAAGTGCTCAAAAAAATCACAATTTGTTATTAGGAAGGACAAATATTAATTTACTATTATTCAAAAATAGAAATAATACAAATAAGATTCCTACAGATGCATGAAATATTGATAAATATTACCAGGCCATGTTATTGCTGGAAATTAGCAGCGACATATGCAGTATTAAACAACTCTTAGACAAAGAGAAATTAATAGAAAATAAAATTGAATCATTCTTTAAAAATGATAGTTATTATTAAAAGGCTGGAAAAACGCCAACTCCCCCAAAAGTGGAATAAAAAAATTAAAATCACAAGGAGAAATTAACAACTAATAATAAAAAAGCAGTCAATTAGTGAACAAGTAAACAAGTTGCTCTATTAGTATTTTTAATCAACATGCTATAAACTATTAAGAAACTTAAGTTTTTAAGATAAAGTGGGGGCAATAAAGCACAAATGCACACAATGAGGAATATTGATGGGTAAAATATGTAAACACATGGTTCACATAAGAATACAATCCTCTGGCCTTATCTGGTATCAGTGGGAGGAGATGCTCTTGGTCCTATGTGGGCCTGATGTCCCGGTGTAGGGAAATGCCAGGGTGATGATGTGGGAGTGGGTGGGTGGATGGAGGAGGCACCCTCATAGGAGCAGGAGGAAGGGGGGATGGGATAGGAGTTTTTCAGAGGGGAAATCAGGAAAGGGGATAACATTTGAAATGTAAATAAATAAAGTATCTAATTAAAAAAACTAAAGACCAAATAATTCAATAAAAAATTGGTCATTGAAATTGAAAGAAAAAAAAATACAATCCTCAGGATGGATGAAATGGCTCAGTGATGGGTCACAGGGCTTAGGGACTGATGTTCAGATCCTACCACTCACAAATTCCTGTGGAAAAGATGTGAAATTTACTTCTGGCCTCTGTGGGGACCTACACACACAGATGTACACACACACACACACACACACAAACACACAAATAAAAATAATTAAAATACAATTCTTACGTATATTGAAGACAGCATAGCTTGTTTAATAGAAACTCAAACTATATTGAGAAACCATTTTTTCACCATTAACATCATAAAAACCTAAAAATTTAGGAATAGCCAGAGGGTCTCACACCTCCTGGTGGGGACAGAAAATGATACAGCCTTGAGAGAGGTCAGTGCAGTTCAACACTGTAAATGCCTGTCTTGTTCCTGCTCTGTCCTCTGTAGATGAAGCTGCACACAGCCACAGTCAGATCCATTTGATATGGATAAAGCTTTATGTCCCCTTGTATGGATACAAAGGAACTCAGACACCGTCTGATTTTCACTGCCCTAAACAATGAGACAGAGATTTAGCTACAACTGATTATACATTTGTCTCAAGAATACCTTTAATGATAAATTTAGGTATCAACTATATGTTATATCTGCATGCAAATTACACTTCAATATCTAAACATGTAGACAAGATATAAGCATGTATGTTCATAATTTGTATGGGAGTAACTTCCACAGGCTATGTCCAGTGACTTAGGGCACACCATGTCTTCAGGGTTTTTTGGTTCAGATTAGCCATTATGGTAAAAGGTCACACCTCAGTTCAGTTTCTCATAAGAGGTGTGCCTCTTATCAAGGTATTTGTTTTAATAGCTTTGTCTCTATTGTGGAGAAAATAATGGCACCTCTACATAGGTAGGTATGAGAATAAATAAACGCATACACTTGATTCCTAACAAATGGCATACTAAGCCTTCAGCAAGTGCTACAAACTGAATGAAGCATTCAGGCCAGGCATTCATAAAGCAAGAAATGTTTTAAGAAGAAAAGAGTCTAATCAGATAAACTTTGACCAATACAGAAGATCCTTACAGACTTCAATCTCTTCTCATAAAGACAATTTTGACTTTTAGCAGCTCAAGTGACCATGGTTAATTGGGAGATTTAAAACTCAAAGAAAACCCAAGAATTAGGAATGAATCAGTACTATTTAAGTGGTATATTTATTTATACTATTATATATAAATCATATTATCTATAAATAAGTGAAACACCTACTTTTCCTGTTTTCCTTCCAGGCCTCTGTCCTGTCCACTGAGCCGAAAGTGGGTTTTTACTGTTCCGTCTTTATCTTTCTCAAGATCAATAGGCTGTTAGGCAAGAAGAAGCTGGGCAGTGACTCTAGTTGGGTTAATTTCCCACAAGATACGAGGTGAGGAACAGAGGGTGTGGGCAGCTGGAGAGTCCAGTCAATCATTTGCATTGACGGCATCTGACTTCAAACATTTAACAAAGCAAAACAATCTGAGTCACATGGACAAGAAAGTTCATTTTTCTCTTTTTGCTTCATAACACATTTCATCATTTAAGTTTTATTTATTTTTTTCTTCAAAGGCAATGTCACCACATGTAGAAGAAAATTCCTGCACATGAGCTGATACCTATCTAATTTCTTGATTCCCACCCTAAATAAAAACACAAGTAAAAAAATGCTGCTACCCATTAGTTTGTATGTGACTATGGACTCTCTCTCTCTCTCTCTCTCTCTCTCTCTCTCTCTCTCTCTCTCTCTCTCACACACACACACACACACACACACACACACACACACACACACACTGCACCTCACTGGGGACAGCTCCCATGTCCTCTGCCTGTAGAACCCCCTAGACTGACCCTGGCTTGATAAAATTACCTATGGCTACAGAATAGCCACCACTGATCCTGCCAGTGACTGTTTGGGCCACCTCTCCTGAGGCAGGGAAGTGTTGCTAAAGGGACTCTGCTCACCACAGCCATGGACAACCCTCCCCAAACACCTGTCAATTCATCAGGGACCTTTTCCCACTGCTTGTTACTCACAACAAACACATAGCTGCCCTTTCAAACTACATAACTAAAATCTACCTATTTTCCATGACACATCAGCCAGGAACTCACCGCTCCCGTTGCCCTCTATTATTTCCTGATAAGATCAGTAGTCATACCTCCTGTTGAAGTATTTGTCTTATGAATGGGTGTCATAAAATTTAATTATACCACCTTATCCACAATCATTGAAAAATAAAGTCACACCTTCACATGCAGGAGGTATTAGTTGTCCCCAAACTATGCAGGAATCTAAAGCAAACCACAGATTTATGCTTTTTCCATCCATGGCCTCGTCTTTCTCACTTAACTGGTTCTGGTTTCCTGCCTCCCCCCTGTGGATATTCATATCAGATGTCTTTGTTGGTTTTTCCTGCTGTAGGCCCTCATACACATACTTTATCAAGGTAGGTGCGTAGATGCGAGGGCTGCTGGTGGCTTAGCTGGGGTTTGTGGCATCTACTGAAGTCAGTCAGTTCATCCAGTTCAGTGACATGCCACAAGTTCTAAGCCCACACCTTTTTCCAGGCGAGTTTGATTATCCACAAGATGAAGGCACAGTTTGCTACCCCCACACAGCATGGCAACCTTTACCTCTCCCTAAATCCAGGAACGAATGATAAAATTCTGTTTTGACTTTGGAGCACTTCTGTCTTCTCTGTATTCCAGGGTACAAATCCTCTCCTAAGAACATGACTATATAGTGGACAGACGTCAAAGCCAGAGTCAGGGACCTGTCTGGCCCACCTGCCTGCGTGTCATTCTGGACCTCTGCATATTTCTAAGCTTCAATTTTTCTTACTGGACAATGAGGAGCATAATATTTCTCAGAGTTTTTGGAAGGTTGATGGAATTCATAAAGTACCTTTGCATAGGGATGCTTAAGAGATCCTGGTGTCCTGTGCTGTCTCCCCTGCAGTCTCCACCCAGCCCCACCATCCTCACTGGTGTACTCCTGCCTTCTCACACAAGAAATTGCCAATTTATATTCATTTCCACTACTAAAATTTCCTAAATAGTCCTTTTAACTAACTCTTATATCACAGAAACTCACTCAGAACCATAAATATGTTGGTAGATCAGGACCAACTTGGGACCCGATAATGGCAAAATGAGTCAACTTTATCTTGGGAAATATGGAATTAAGTGGCAAACCAAACTTCATGAAAAAGAAAATGTGTCGAGAACTTTAAAACTTCCTGTGCTTTCTACCCAATAATTTCTCATCTAATAGCTTACCATATTTAGAAAATAAATTTTCAAAGATTTGCATATAAATGCTTATTATAGTATTATAGTAGTGAAAATTTGAAAGCAATCAAAATACTATAGCTGTGTAATAAATAGGCAATTATTAAAATTATGTTTAACAGTCCATAATGACATTGAAAAATACAACCTGATTCAAAATTCTGAGTATGTAAGCTTTAAAAGTATATTGTATAGGAGGTAGACTCATATCTGGCCGTTTGCTTCTGAGTGTACGGATGCAGAGACCAAGGCAGATATGTGCATACCTCCGTTCATAGCAATATAACATTATTTGTAACACAGTGCTGGAAGCAACTGAAGTCTCCATCAATGGGTAAAATATGTTGAAATATAAATATAATAAAAATATATTGCATACTAACAGAGTAGTATTCAGTCCTCAAAAGGAAGAAAATCCTAAAACTTTCTGTAAGGTGGATGAAATCCGAACACATACTGAATGATAGTCTAGTCACGATATCCAATATGACCTATAATAGTCAAATTCATACTCAAGACGTTGCTAGAAACTACGGAGAAAAGTGATGAGGAAGCTGGTATGGAAAAAGAGTTCAGGTTGGGAAGATAAACTATTTTTGGAGATAGGGCATAGCTACATAGCAGTGGGAATGCTCTCCAAAACACAGAACTGATGCTTAAAGGACATTGAAAAGGTTCCTCTTTGGCTCCAGCCCCTTCCCAACAAGGTACTATTAAGGTTGCATGTTTGTGTCCAGTGACATTTAGAATATTAAGTTAAAATGAATAACTTTGTTTGATCCAAAAGTAAGGGCCACAAATCTGAATACCAAATATTGGTTGATGTGAGATAAGCTTTGTGACACTGTTCATGCCCAGACAGAAAGACATACAATATGCCATCAGCATGGACATATGAACCATAAAATATGGTTATGCAGCATGCTTTCCTTGCTTGTTGTTGCCCTGGAGTCTTCTCAACAAGTTTGGCATGGCCAAAATCTGCGAGAGTGGAGATTACCAGAGATAAACACAGTGCATGTCAGACAGCACTGAGGGTCAGACAGGTGACTTCATCTACCATTTGGGTGCAGCCTTGATAGAGCTACTACTGATAATTCTGGGGCCCATAAAAAGAGCTGCAGCTAGAGGCTGGTTCATGATACTGAACAATTCTCTGGGTACAATTAGGAAAAAAAGAGTTTAATGCAGAACTATATTCTAAGCACATATCGGTTAGGATATGTCCATGGTAAGTGCTACCTGAGGGAAGAAGGTGGAGACACGCAAAGAAACAACTCTCTCAGTACACAGAGGACAGTACAGGCTCACAGGTATGGAGGAGATGTTTAAAGGAGATCACCAGGTTTCCAAAAAAGAACCCAGTCTATGGCATCTCCGAGGGACAAGTCAACAAGAAGAGACAGGCCTTCCCTAAATGTTCCTTGCTTAGAAGAACGAGTACCACAAAAGAAGGCCAAGACCCTTAGAGCTCAGCAGTAGTTGCTAAAGAATCAGGTTACCTCCTTCTTTCCTTCCTTCCTTCCTTCCTTCCTTCCTTCCTTCCTTCCTTCCTTCCTTCCTTCCTTCCCTCCTTCCAGACATGGTCTCACTAAGAAACTCAAGCTATTCTCAAACTCAAAGCAATCCCTCTGCCTCAGCCTTCCAATTACTGGAATTATGGATGCACCACACCACACCCAGCTCACAACCAATTGTCTATAAAGATTTTTCACATAAAAACAAAGAACTGTCAAAGAATCTAAAAGAGTTTAAAATATTAAATTTCATGTTGTCTATGTTACAATAAAAATACATGATGAATACATACACACAAACACACATATAATACATTTTTGTAATCCATACAAACATGATACATTGAAAAACTATAAGCCATGATTTCCAGTGACTTGTGAAACCTGAATAGAGAAGATATCCTTTTACTTCATTATTTTTATTTTCCTATACTTTGCAATATTCCTCCTACAAACATATCATTCTATAGTGCAGAAAGAAACGTGCTTCTTTTTTTTTCATCTTTATTAACTTGAGCATTTCTTATTTACATTTCAAATGTGTCTTTGTTATATGTTGGGGCATCTTTTGGGTACATGCCCAAGAGAGGTATAGCTGGGTCCTCAGGTAGTTCAAACGTGCTTCTTTAAAACTGCCAGTCCCCATCAACTGTCCATTTCCTTTAATGGAGTAGACTAGTTAGCTGATATGTTTGCGGTTCAAAGTGGGACTGACTTTTACATGCCCTCAGTATTCACAAGGCAATTTCAGCCTTGCAGTTATCATAAATAGCCTCTCACTTGGCACACAGTCACTACTGAAGAATATTTACAGGCTCTCTGAATCTCATATATGAGTTTATGGCTGTTGTAATGAGGAAGGCCTCTCTACAGTTCCATGAGCTATATTTGGACTTTTATTGGAGCCAGGCAAGTCAAGCTGAGGCTTTTGTAGCAGCAGCAGAATGCAGTTAAGGGAGCAGTTACTGCAGAAGCCCGCCATCACAATTCTGCAATCTGGCCATAGCTCAGTACACTTTCTCTGCGCTTTTGATCATGCATTGGTAGGATAGTGGGCTTAATATAAACAAGACCTTGTTTCTGAAATCTGAGTTGAGGATTCATTCCCCTTGTGGAACCTTCCCAAAGGATTCCTCCAGATTTTGAGAAGCCAAGTTAGTCCTATAAATCAGTGTATGTTTACAAGGTTATAGTGAAGATTTACACCTTTATGCACAGGGTCTCAACAGTACTCAGCAGGCTTTCTTAGTGCCTTTTGTTCTGTCTGGCCTGTTCCCAAGAGGAAATCCCACCCGTTTGTGATTAAATGGACCTCAGGCCACCCAGCAGATCCTTGGTGCAATGGGCATATCACTTAACCTGCGCTTAGATGACATCACTAATCAGACCACACTCTAAACAAGGACTTCATTCTGGAAAAGATCTACAGGGTGTCATCCAGCTGCCTTCTGTCTTCAGTTCATGCTCAGGTTATCTGTGTTTTACCTCCTGTTAAGTTCTGTCCTTGGCTAGCTCAAACTCCAAACACTCGCTAGGCACCATAGCCTGCTGGGCATATGCCTTTGCACATATGGTGATTCTTCTGACCAGATGAATCACATGACAATATCAAACATTAGTATATTACAACATGACTCATTCTTTTGTCTTCCAAGTAGTAACTAATTTCTATCTTTTCTTTAACCAAGTGCTGAACAGGTTTTGTAATCATTGTTTTTTGTTTTGTTTGTGCTTATATCCCTGGTTTCATTTATTTATTTATTTATTTATTTATTTATTTATTTATTTATTTATTCATACACTCCAGATTTTATTCTCCTCCTGATCCGGTCTACCCTCCAACTGTTCCACATCCCATACCTCCTCCAGAGCCCCCACCCCACCTCACCCCTGTCTCTATGAGGATATCCCTACCCCATCCACCCACCAGACCTCTCTAAACTCCCCGGGGCCTCCAGTCTCTTGAGCGTTAGGTGTATCTTCTCTGACTGAACCCAGTAGTCCTCTGCTGTATATGTGTTGGAGGCCTCATATCAGCTGGTATAAGTTGCCTGGTTGGTGAACCAGTGTCTGAGAGATCTCGGGGGTTGAGGTTAATTGAGACTGCTGGTCCTCCTACATGATTGCTCTCCTCCTCAGCTTCCTCCAGCTTTTCCCTAATTCAACCACAGGAGTCAGCAGCTTCTGTTCCTTGGTTGGGTGCAAATATCTATATCTGACTTTTTCAGCAGCTTTTTGGGTCCTTCAGAGGACAGTCATGATAGGTCTATTTTACCATAGCCTCAGTAATGGTGTCAGGCTTTGGGGCCTCCTTTTGGGATCCCACTTTGGGTCTGTTGCTGGACCTCTCTTTCTGCTGGCCCTCAGGGCTTTAGTCCTTTTTCCCCACCCAATACCAGATCATGTTCCTCTCTCCCCTCACCCCCATCCCCTTTCTTCCCTTGTCCCTCTGCCCCTCCCCCTTGTGCTTGCTTTCATCTCTCTCCCAAGAGGGAGTGAAAAATCCTTACTTGGGCCCCTCAGCTTGTTGACTTTTTGAGCTCTGTGGACTCTATCTTGGGTATTCTATACTTGTTGTTTTGGTTTGTTTGTTTGTTTGTTTGTTTGTTTATGTGTTTTCGCTAATATCTACTTATTAGTGAGTACATAACAGGCATGTCCTTGGGTCTGAGTTACCTCACTCAGGATGACATTTTCTAGTTCCATCCATTTGCCTGCGAAACTCAGGATGTCCTCATTCTTTGTAGCTGTGTAAATGAACCACATTTTCTGTATCCATTCTTCTGTTGTGGGACATCTGGGATGTTTCCAGCTCCTGGCTACCACAAATAAGTCTGTTATGAACATAGTGGAACATGTGCCTCTGTGGTATGGTGGGGCATCTTTTGGGTATACTCCCAAGTGTGGTATTGCTGGGTCTTTAGGTAGATCAATTTCCAATTTTCTGAGGAACTTTCAAAGTGATTTCCAGTGTGGTGTACTAGTTTGCAATCCCACCAGCAATGGAGGAGTGTTCCTCTTTCTCCACATCATTGCCACCATCTGTTGTCACCTGAGGTTTTGATCATAGATAGCAATTCTGATTGGTGTAAGGTAGAATCTCAGGGTCATTTTGATTTGCATTTCTTTGATCACTAAAGACTTTGAACATTTCCATAGATGCTTCTCAGCCATTCGAGATTGCTCTCTTGTGAATTCTCAGCACTTTTTAGCTTTCAGGTTGATTCTGTAAACCTTTTTAAATCCAGGTTTTGATTTCAATGGTTAGGAGACAAAGGAAAGGATACTTAGATTTCTTATGAGTTTGAAGCCAACCCAATATATAAACAAGTCCAGGTCAGCCAGGCTACCCAGAGAAACGCTATAACAAATAGCAATAACAACAATAATAATAATTTTAAAAATTGTTTTAATTATCAAAATGAATGTGGTTATAAATTAAGCAGTTATAGTGGTATTACAAATCCTCTATGAGAAAGGTCAGAGCAGAAAAGACCTAAATAAAAAAGAGGCTGGGGTGCCCAAACCTCGATGATCCCAGCCCACAGATCCCTGCTCCCAAACCCCGTGGGAGAGAGAGCTGATCACCCAGAAGTGTAGGCAATCCTGAGACTGCAGGGCAGGAGAGGCTGCCACTTCTGCCCACCTTTGCTCACATCCCTGGCCCAAGAGGAAACTGCATAGTGCCTCTGGACACAGGAATATAGGAGCAGTCAAGCTTCAGGAGCCCCGTGGTCCAGACTGTGCCCGGATCTGAACTGAACTGGTCAAACAGCTGCCTGCACCCAAATCCCATTGTGGGGAAAGCTAGACCTTCAGACGGACAGACACTCCTGGGAAACCAGAGGAGACTACTCTCTGCCCACATTTCTGACTCCAGACGAAAGGTCCTTGTGCCATCTGTGCCCCCTGTGTACAGGGACCTTGGAGAAATAGGAGCAGGACCCTTCTGGTTCCCGCCCACAAGGAGAGCTCAAAACCAGTGGACAGCAACTACACGCCTGAGAGCAGAATACTTTGTTTCCCTAACTGGCTGAAAGAAAACAGGAAAACAGGTCTACAGCAGTCCTGACACACAGGCCTACAGGACAGTCAAGCCACTGTCAGAAACAGCAAGACAAGCTAACATCAGAGACAACCTGATGGCAAGAGGCAAGTGCAGGAACCTAAGCAACAGAAACCAAGACTACTTGGCATCATCAGAGCCCAATTCTCCCACCAGAGCAAACACTAGATATCCAAACACACCAGAAAAGCAAGATTTAAATTTAAAATCACATTTTATCATGATGATATACGACTTTAAGAAGGTAATAAATAACTCCCTTAAGGACAACACAAGTAAACAACTAGAAGCCCTTAAAGAGGAAACACAAAAATCCCTTAAAGAACTACTGGAAAAAACAACAAAACAGGAGAAGGAAACCAGGAGTTGAAAATGGAAATAGAAACAATAAAGAAAGTGCAAAAGGAGACAACCCTGGAGATAGAAAACCTATGGAAGAGATAAGGAGTCATAGATGTGAGCATCACCAACAGAATACAAGAGATATATGAGAGAATATCAGGAGCAGAAGATTCCATAGAAAACGTCGACACAACTGTCAAACATAATGTAAAACAGAAAAAGCTCCTAGCCCAAAACATACAGGAAATCCAGAACATAATGAGAAGATCAAACCTAAGGATAATAGGTATAGAAAAAAACGAAGACTCCCAACTTAAAGGGCCAGTAAATATCTTCAACAAAATCATAGAAGAAAACTTCCCTAACCTAAAGAAAGAGATGCCCATAAATATACAAGAAGCCTACAGAACTCCAAATAGATTGGACCAGAAAAAAAAAACTCCCGTCACATAATAGTCAAAACACCAAACGCACAAAATAAAGAAAGAATATTAAAAGCAGTAAGGGAAAATGGTCAAGTAACATATAAAGGAAGACCTATCACAATTACACCAGACTTCTCACCAGAGACTATGAAAGCCAGAAGATCTCGGACAGATGTCATACAGACCCTAAGAGAATAAAAATGCCATTCCAAGTTATCCAGCAAAACCTTCAATTAACATAGATGGAGAAACCAAGATATCCCATTACAAAACCAAATTTACATAATATCTTTCTACAAATCCAGCCATATGAAGGATAAGAGATGGAAAACTCCAACACAAGGAGAGAAACTGTACTGTACAGAAAGCAAGAATATAATTTCTTTGCAATGAAACCAAAACAGAGACAAACAAAATTCCACCTCTAACAACGAAAATAAGAGGAATCAGAAATGAACCATCCAGAAGCCATTCTGAATTGTTCCTTCTGATGCTGCTTAAATGCTAAATTCCCTCTAAATGTATTAGTCTTCTGTTATTCCAATATTGAGCAGGAAATGTAAGACTATCAAATCTCTTCCTTTAATTTGTTCCTATTATTTTCTGTGTTCTCATTTTGAAATCTCTTCTGTCACATTTACAGCCTCCCATATTACTACCCACCATCCTAATTTCTATGCTTCCATTTTTTTCTTTATATAGGTCTTGCCTTCTAAGACTTACACTCCTGGTTTTCTGGTAATTAGCTCTTTGGTCTTTCTCTGAATAAATTCATCTTCTTTGTTAATTCCATCTTTGCTAAATAACAGTATCATCATTCCTGGACTACAGAGATGGCTCCATGGTTAAGATCACCAGCTGTTTTCCCAGCGGACTCAGTGCATAGAACCAGGGAGTTTGTCTGTCCTAGCAGCATTGGAGGCATGTGTCATAGGTTTTTCAGAGTCCATGACTCCTGGGGAACAATGTGTCTTCCAGTTCCTGAGAGGTCAAGGTATTCTCTCAGGCAATAAAGCATTCGTAGCACTTTCCATTTCTCTGTATGCTCCCTTCAAAGTCAAGGAAGTATGGAAGCCTGACAGGACAATTGGTCTTGGACAATTAATCTTTTCTACCCTCTACAGCTTGTGAACACTGATCCTGGCAACTACCAGTGTATTGATCCTAGAAATTGCCACTATATTCTGTTTCTGATAAGGGTATAAAGCGTCTTATTAGCCTAAATAAAATTGCCAGTTTTCCTCCAACTAGCTTGGTTTAATTCCTTGAGACCATATCAGGTTACTTTGATGTGGTGAGTAAACAAGTAAATAAGTTTATAAGTAATTAAGTAAGACTTTGGTGTGCATACTTACAATTCCAGTTCAGTACCTAGCATCTATATGTGTCAGGCTGCGGGTCTCCCTCACCACGGGGCTGCTGGAGTACTGCTAGCAAGCTGCTCAGGGAGGCAGAACACAGTCAGTGACATGGGTCCCAGTCTGTGTTTCTCTGAGTGAGAAACAGCAAAGTCTGGAACAAATTCTGTGGTTCTCAATCACCTGAGTACCCAGATGCCACTGGGGTACTCTGGGGAATTAAGAACCAGGTCTAAGAATCTATGTTTCTCCCACATACCAGGCAGGAAGGGAATAGCTGAGCCCAGGGTGGGTCAAAATCAAGTTTGTTTCTAAGTGAGTGCCAAGAGTACAGAGGGGCTGGAAGACAGGAGGCCTCCTCCAGAAGATTGAGGTGTGTTTCTTTATGATGAAGTCCTCCCCCCACAATGATCCTTGATGAAGGAGAAAGTCTTTGCCTGTCCAAACTACTTTATTAGATGGCGGATGTAAATGCATACATCTTACTCAGGGTGAGCCAGGGATTAAATACCTTTTGTAGGAAGGCATGCCCAGGAAGGGAAGCTCATTGGCTGAACACTAGGGGACTGCCTAGATACCTCATTAGCATGGACAATTCCAGGTTTTTATACTACATGACTAATTGTCATGATCCTCTCAGTGGGGTGTCATGGTTACATGTTCCAGATTGACAGGGGGGCGACTTTACACCTACTGTTCTCAATTCTGAGATTTCCAGTTTTGGCTGGCTCAAACTTACCAATTCTTCCGGCTGGTAGAAAAGTCCACTTTCCCAACACATGTGTCAGCTCACAACCATGGTGCCAATTCCTTCCTCTGGCCTCTTCAGGAAACCAGGTTCTCATGCATACATACAAATAAAATATCCAAACACAGAAAATAAATAAATTATAATTTTAGGAAGTATTTTCATTCCCAACTTAAATTTACAACACAATATTATGCTGAATAGGCATGCTATTGAACGTTGACAGGGACAAGTTACTTATCCTTGTACAAAAAGTAAGAACTCTTGAGAGCATAGCAATTATATAATTGCCCAAACTAAGTAAAGGTGCTGATTAATGAATCAATGTTCTTAAGAAAGCATGCTGTGCTGTGCTAGAGTTAAAGCCACAACTATTAGTACTGTCTTGGATTAATGTCTTGGATGCTGATGACATAAAGCTGAAAAGAATAGCAAATACTTTCAACACAAATCACTTTGTTAAAATTTCTCAGTAGGTTGTACTGATGAACTGAGTAAAGCAAGATATTTTAAAGGGAAACAAATATAAAGTTCTTTGAGTCAGACAAAAACCAGCAATAACTCTAGATACACCAAGGTTGAACTGAGCTAGTACTTCCCATTCTCAATGCAATGTGATTTCAGATTGCCATACAATTGCCAACAAAATTCAGTACAAGCCTAGGAAAAGTTAAAAATCTAGTTTTCGAGGAAGGGAGCTAGTGTTATTCTTCTTAATATGCAGTCAAGCAAGACCATTAAAACAAAGCTGAGATTCAGATGACACATTTTAGGCATGGTTAAATCCAGCACTCAGGAAATTGAGGCAGGAATGTTGTGAACTGGAGTCCAGCCTGGACTACATAGTGAGATTGCACCTCAAACACAACAACAACAAACCATATCATTGGGATTATAGCTCAGATCATAAAAGAATGCTTGAATAAACAGGGATATTTAGACTGAGAAAAAGTTCGTAAGATTCAAAGGGAACAGGACATTAGCCAAGCACAACAAAAAGAGGTCCTCATCTCAAAGAGCATGCAGTCAAGGTGGGTAGGAGCAGGTATTTAATTGGTAATAAATGATTATTTTTGCTTGGCATAGCCAGGGCGTATTCATGAAAGGAACAAAGCCATAACTGCATCTCAAAGAAGAGATAGGATTTCAACAACCAGTAGAACAGGTCTTTTGAACCATAGGGAACAACACACATAAACCTCTAGCCAGGAGTTAAAGCAACAGGTCAAATAGAATACAAAAGAAGAGTAAATAAAAAGAAGTGTAGAGCTAAACTCCAAGTTTCTGCCTTAAAAGTCATTTTTTCAGAGATGGTATTCCTTGTCTCAAGCTATCTACTATGCCATCTCCTAGTGATCTACACTTATTCTCAGATTCATAGTTTATAGTTCATATTTATGTACATTTTGTATGAGCATATGAACCAATATGTAAAATATACATATATATAAAGATAAAATTATAGAAAAGTATTATACTGAACATAAACATTTCTTAGGAGACAAGGAATATTAGAACTAATAACATTTTGAGTAAAGGTCATAGGAGAGAAAAAGACCCAAGAGTAGATGAACAGACCAAGTAAAATCACGGCTGTGTGAGAAAAACAACAGATAGAAATAACTTCCATGTGTTTCGGCAATAACATTGGTACATTTAAAGGTGTCACTATTATGACTCAAACAGCAGACAGGAACTAAATTCTTTGTTCATTCAATGAATATATATTAAACAGACACTCAGAAGAGATTCCTAACCCAGGCTTTAAGAAGTTTAAGTTTCAGGCTGGAGAGATAGCTCAGTGGTTAAGAGCACTGATTGCTCTTCCAGAGGCCCTGAGTTCAAATCCCAGCAACCACATAATGGCTCACAACCATCTGTAATGAGATATGATGCCCCTTCTGGTGTGTCTAGGACAGTTACACTACACTCATATACATTAAATAAATGAATACATCTTTAAAAAATTTAAGAAAAAAGAAGTTTAAGTTTCCCTGAAGTTTACAATGGTGACCTGTCTTCATGATACATTGGTATAAAATGGCATAAACATTGTGGGAATAAACAATTACTAATTGATTTAATTTAAGATCCACTCTGAGAGATTAAACCCATGTGTAACATTGCTTGGGTGACCAAAAACTTGATAATAGATAAGCCATGAAGCTAGGAGAAAACCAAATATTATTGTCCTGCTAAAGGAAGATGCCAACAAAATGACTCTTTGTGACATTCTACTAAACCCGTAGATCCATGTCTCACTCAACCACCATCAGAGAAGCTTCCCATTAGTGCAGGAACTAATACAGAGACCCACAATTGAACAAAGTACAAACAGTGAGAGACCTTGAAACACTCAGTCCTACATGGGTCGCCTTCATCAAACCCCTCTCTCACAGCTCAAGAAACTATGCGTCAGAGGAGGCACAAAGCTTGTAAGAGCCAGAGACGATGGATAGCCAAATGAAAGAGGGTCTTCCACATGCATCAAGACCGAGGCCCATACAAATTCACAGAGATGGAGTCAGTGTGCACAGGGCCTCCAGGAGTCTAAGCCAGATGGGGTCTCACTACTAAGAGGAAGAAATGGACATGAGCTTCCATCTCTAAACACGAAGCTATTCTCCAAGCATTTTCAAACAGAAGTTAGTTTTCTCCAATGGACTCTTACTAGGTATACATACAAACCTTTTAAGATCTTTATAACCTTTTGATTGTGATTTACAGTTTGCAATTTTGTGTTTTTACAGTGTGTGTGTGCGTGTGTGTGCGTGCACACATTCTTTGTTTTTTCTTTCTTTGTTTTTCATCTGCTATCTTTATCTGTGTGTTTTTCTAAAGGAAAAAGAAAATCAAGGAGTTGGAAGGGTTGGGTGGATATGTGAGAAAAGGAGGAATGCATAAGCATGATCAGAATATATTGAATGAAAAAAATCAATTGAAACAGTTCTGGTTTAATCCAAAATACTGATCAACTAGCAGAGAACTTGAAAGCCTATTTGTGTTTTAGAAATGTCATTTTGGAGGTTAGGCATTGGATTATAAAGAAAATGGCAAGAATGAAAGCAAATGCAGGTCACTGAATCCAGAAATGCAGGGCAGCAAGAGAAAGGACGTGGGTCAAGGAAGTATTCAGACATAATGGTAACAGGATGTTACAACATGTTGACTAGGGAAGCATGGAAGAGTAGATTTCAGGGTGATATTTAGCTTCCTCTTCCGTGCAACAAGGGTAAATTATAATGAATATAGAAAAGTACTAGGAAAAAAAGAACCCTGGCATGAGAAAGATTTTTTCCCCCAATCCTGTAGAAGAGACTGCTAGTTGTCTATTAAAATCTACGTCTCCTTCTTGTATATTGGAGCGAAGACATGGTTAACCAATTATCCATTATGACTACATTTCCCAGCCCTCCATGTAATGGAGAATGGGCATAATCCTAAGATGTTGCTGCTGGGCTATGACAAAGAATAGCATGTATAACTTCTGACTTCTTAAGAAAACACCAAATCCTGGATCTCCGTTCCTTCTTCCTTCTGCTTTTCCACCCTTCCAACTCCTTGATTTTCTTTTTCCTTTAGAAAAAACACACAGATAAAGAAAGCAGATGAAAAACAAAGAAAGAAAAACACAAAGAATGGAATTGTAATAATCGTAATGTCCTTGAAAATGGCAAAGCCTCCACTAGTTCAGGTCCCCAATATCCCAGAGCTATTCGCTCCCTTAAACATTCATCTTGGTTGTTTACTTGACAGATCAATATGCTCACTTATCTTCGTGCCTTCAAATTTTAGAGTCCTTTGTTAAAGCAACTTAGCCTGCCTCATACAATATCTAAATAGAGATATGGACAATCCAATATATTAGTTTAATGTTCAGGAAAGGGGGCGATTTATCTTTTACAGTCAAATTGCATTAAGGACAAAGCCATGAGTCTGAAGAAGTCTCTTATAAAATGTATACAAAAAATGAAAATAAAAAAAGGACTTCAGATGAATCACAGGAATGCAGTCTTTAAAAGTGTGCACAAAGGGAAGAAGAGATACCAGAATACAATTCTGAGAATAATATCAGAATTGGAGGAAAGTGGTATTGCAGAAGCAGAGAGAATTGAAGCTGTGAATAAAGCGGTCAGAAGTGAACTTTCATAGGAAAATGAGAGATAATGGGACCCAAAACACCAAGGCCAAGCCCTGAGTTCTAACCTCTTCCCATTGCAAGAGAATGTGAGAAAACAAAAAGTACAGAAAGGGTAAACTTCTAAAGGTGTCATTGGTGATTAAGAAAGTATCATTTTTTTCTCTGAAAGTACAGTGAAGTTGGTGTCTGGCACTGCTTTTGGAAAGTGGTGATAGTTTAGAACAATTACAAGGATAGGAAACTTTTGGACTGAAGCTGAAGTTGAATAATTTTCTCTGGCATAGGCAATAAGAGCAGATACTAACAGATTCAAATAGAAATTCTGTGTAGTGAGTGTAGCATAAAGATACAAGTGAAAATTGGGAAGTCAGAAATAAGAAAAGGTCTGAGGTTCCAGTCTTTGCTCATTAGACTAATAGGAATTTACACCAGGTTCATAGCATTATTTAAGACATTATCTTAGCGTTATTCTCAAGTCTTGTTCCCTTTTTGGGTCTATATGTTATACTAATGAAAGAAATTAATGTGAGATCTGGGAGTTGAGAGCAGAGGAGAAGTCATTTTTCTGTACATGGTGGTTTCGAGAACTTTTTTGCAATGGTTATTTCCTATAAATGTTATAGAGCCACCCTAAATTTTATTCTCTCAGTTCTTCTACACTCATGTGAACTCTGATTCCTACATCATATCTCTTAGCCCAATAATGCTCATTTCTTGACTGAACCCATACTTGATACACTAGGCTTAGTGTTGTCATTGAAAAAGAGGAAACAAAATCTATTTATACCAACTTCCACTGAACTCTATTTTCTTTGGCAGTTTTGTCTGAAAGACAGACACCACTGTTTTTGATTCTTGGGTTCTGCCACATAAAATGCTTCCTGCATTCTTGGAAGTAGGCTTCTTAGATGCCATCATTCCCCCAGTATCCCACGTAATTGGGTATTGCCATTTCAGACTAAACCTCTGCATTCTTGGCACCACTCATCAATAGGACACCAGGCCATGGATATTGTATTTGGCACAGCATAGCTGGTCCTAGATCCTTGTTAGCACCTTCCTAAGTCATGATTCACCATGACTTACCATTGCTTCAAAGACAAAAATAGTTTCTTTCTATAGCACTTGGAATTTCCTGCCCCAGGTGGTGCAGACTCCAAGACAGCTATGTACACAGAGTAAGTTTTTGTGATGGTAAAATATGACAGAATTTAGAGATCCAAGTTTATCTAGTTTAATAGGATGGGCCATACAGTGGGTACCTAATTTACCTGGGTTGTCTAGAACCTGAACTTCAAAATTCTCTTTAGCAACCAGTTTTTGTGTCCAATAGTGTAAACTATGGCCAGACTGCCAGAAGTTAATCCTCGGTTTGACTTAGAGTCAGCTAACTCTCTTGCCCATAAAATACAGATAATAATAGAAGATTAAAGGGATAATGTATTTCAAGTGCTATTTACATTTCTACTTTCAAATAAAATCTTTAATGACTCTGTATTAAAACCTAATTTCTATCCTTGGTTATTCTCTTATTGACATTCTTTTTCCTCTCAGAAAAGGGGAAATAGAGATATTTCATTCTAGGCTCATCAGATATATTCCCCACCCTGACCTCCACCCAGTGTATATAAAACAATGCAATACAGCTCTCACTTGAGCTTGAGTAAACTTACCCTTTGAGCTGACATACATCCCTAAACTTTTTTTTTTTTTTTATTAACTTGAGTATTTCTTATATACATTTTAATGTTATTCCTTTCCGGTTTCCGGGCAAACATCCCCTCCCCCTCCCCTTCCTTATGGGTGTTCCTCCCACCCCCCCCCATTGCTGCCCTCTCCCCAACAGTCTAGTTCACTAGGAGTTCAGTCTTAGCAGGACCCAGGGCTTCCCCTTCCACTGGTGCTCTTACTAGGATATTCATTGCAACCTACGAGGTCAGAGTCCAGGGTCAGTCCATGTATAGTCTTTGGGTAGTGGCTTAGTCCCTGGAAACTCTGGTTGGTTGGCATTGCTGTACATATGGGGTCTCGAGCTCCTTCAAGCTCTTCCAGTTCTTTCTCTGATTGTTCAACATGGGTCCTGTTCTCAGTTCAGTGGTTTCCTGCTGGCATACGCCTCTGTATTTGCTGTATTCTGGCTGTGTCTCTCATGAGCGATCTGCATTCACATTTTGATCATCCGTCTTGAGTTTCATTTGTTCTAGGCATCTAGGGTAATTCAAGCATTTGGGCTAATAGCCACTTATCAATGAGTACATACCATGTATGTCTTTCTGTGATTGGGTTAGCTCACTCAGGATGATAATTTCCAGTTCCAACCATTTGCCTACGAATTTCACAAAGTCATTGTTTTTGATAGCTGAGTAATATTCCATTGTGTAGATGTACCACATTTTCTGTATCCATTCCTCTGTTGAAGGGCATCTGGGTTCTTTCCAGCTTCTGGCTATTATAAATAAGGCAATGAACATAGTGGAGCACGGTTTTTTTTATATGTTGGGGCATCTTTTGGGTATATGCCCAGGAGAGGTATAGCTGGATCCTCAGGCAGTTCAATGTCCAATTTTCTGAGGAACCTCCAGACTGATTTCCAGAATGGTTGTAGCAGTCTGAAACCCCACCAACAATGGAGGAGTGTTCCCCTTTCTCCACATCCTCGCCAGCATTTGCTGTCACCTGAGTTTTTGATCTTAGCCATTCTCACTGGTGTGAGGTGAAATCTCAGGGTTGTTTTGATTTGCATTTCCTTTATGACTAACGATGTTGAACATTTCTTTAGGTGTTTCTCAGCCATTCGGCATTCCTCAGCTGTGAATTCTCTGTTTAGCTCTGAACCCCATTTTTTAATAGGGTTATTTGCCTCCCTGCTGTCTAACTTCTTCAGTTCTTTGTATATTTTGGATATAAGCCCTCTATCTGTTGTAGGATTGGTAAAGATCTTTTCCCAATCTGTTGGTTGCCGTTTTGTCCTAACCACAGTGTCCTTTGCCTTACAGAAGCTTTGCAGTTTTATGAGATCCCATTTGTCGATTCTTGATCTTAGAGCATAAGCCATGGGTGTTTTGTTCAGGAAATTTTTTCCAGTGCCCATGTGTTCCAAATGCTTCCCTAGTTTTTCTTCTATTAGTTTGAGGTATCTGGTTTGATGTGGAGGTCCTTGATCCACTTGGACTTAAGCTTTGTACAGGGTGATAAGCATGGATCGATCTGCATTCTTCTACATGTTGACCTCCAGTTGAACCAGCACCATTTGCTGAAAATGCTATCTTTTTTTCCATTGATGGTTTTGGCCTTTGTCAAAAAAATCAAGTGCCCATAGGTGTGTGGGTTCATTTCTGGTCTTCAATTCTGTTCCATTGGTCTATCTGTCTGTCTCTGTACCAATACCATGCAGTTTTTATCACTATTGCTCTGTAATACTGCTTGAGATCTGGGATAGTGATTCCCTGAAGTCCTTTTTTTTATTGTTGAGGATAGTTTTAGCTATCCTGGGTTTTTTTTGTTATTCCAGATGAATTTGCAAATTGTTCTGTCTAACTCTTTGAAGAATTGGATTGGTATTTTGATGGGGATTGCATTGAATCTGTAGATCGCTTTTGGTAGAATGGCCATTTTTACTATATTAATCCTGCCAATCCATGAGCATGGGAGATCTTTCCATCTTCTGAGATCTTCTTCAATTTCTTTCTTCAGAGTCTTGAAGTTCTTATTGTACAGATCTTTTCCTTGCTTGGTTAAAGTCACACCGAGGTACTTTATATTATTTGGGTCTATTATGAAGGGTGTCGTTTCCCTAATTTCTTTCTCGGCTTGTTTCTCTTTTGTGTAGAGGAAGGCTCCTGATTTATTTGAGTTAATTTTATACCCAGCCACTTTGCTGAAGTTGTTTATCAGCTTTAGTAGTTCTCTGGTGGAATTTTTGGGATCACTTAAATATACTATCATATCATCTGCAAATAGTGATATTTTGACTTCTTCTTTTCCGATCTGTATCCCCTTGACCTCCTTTTGTTGTCTTATTGCTCTGGCTAGAACTTCAAGAACTATATTGAATAAGTAGGGAGAGAGTGGGCAGCCTTGTCTAGTCCCTGATTTTAGTGGGATTGCTTCAAGTTTCTCTCCATTTAGTTTAATGTTAGCAACTGGTTTGCTGTATATGGCTTTTACTATGTTTAGGTATGGGCCTTGAATTCCTATTCTTTCCAGGACTTTTATCATGAAGGGGTGTTGAATTTTGTCAAATGCTTTCTCAGCATCTAATGAAATGATCATGTGGTTTTGTTCTTTCAGTTTGTTTATATAATGGATCACGTTGATGGTTTTTCCAGATATTGAACCATCCCTGCATGCCTGGGATGAAGCTTACTTGATCATGGTGGATGATTGTTTTGATGTGCTCTTGGATTCGGTTTGCCAGAATTTTATTGAGTATTTTTTTGCATCGATATTCATAAGGGAAATTGGTCTGAAGTTCTCTTTCTTTTTGTTGGGTCTTTTGTGTGGTTTAGGTATAAGATTAATTGTGGCTTCATAGAAGGAATCGGTAGTGCTCCATCTGTTTCAATTTTGTGGAATAGTTTGATAATATTGGTACGAGGTCTTCTATGAATGTCTGATAGAATTCTGCACTAAACCCGTCTGGACCTGGGCTCTTTTTGGTTGGGAGACCTTTAATGACTTCTTCTATTTCCTTAGGAGTTATGGGGTTGTTTAACTGGTTTATCTGTTCCTGATTTAACTTCGGTACCTGGTATCTGTCTAGGAAATTGTCCATTTCCTGCAGATTGTCAAGTTTTGTTGAATATAGGCTTTTATAGTAAGATCTGATGATTTTTTGAATTTCCTCTGAATCTGTAGTTATGTCTCCCTTTTCATTTCTGATTTTGTTAATTTGGACACACTCTCTGTGTCCTCTCGTTAGTCTGGCCAAGGGTTTATCTATCTTGTTGATTTTCTCAAAGAACCACCTTTTGGTTCTGTTGATTCTTTCTATGGTCCTTTTTGTTTCTACTTGGTTGATTTCAGCTCTGAGTTTGATTATTTCCTGCCTTCTACTCCTCCTGGGTGTATTTGCTTCTTTTTGTTCTAGAGCTTTTAGGTGTGCTGTCAAGCTGCTGACATATGCTCTTTCCTGTTTCTTTCTGCAGGCACTCAGCGCTATGAGTTTTCCTCTTAGCACAGCTTTAATTGTGTACCATAAGTTTGGGTATGTTGTATCTTCATTTTCATTAAATTCTAAAAAGTCTTTAATTTCTTTCTTTATTTCTTCCTTGACCAGGTTATCATTGAGTAGAGCATTGTTCAATTTCCACGTATATGTGGGCATTCTTCCCTTATTGTTATTGAAGACCAGTTTTAGGCCGTGGTGGTCCGATAGCACGCATGGGATTATTTCTATCTTTCTGTACCTGTTGAGGCCTGTTTTTTGACCAATTATATGGTCAATTTTGGAGAAAGTACCATGAGGAGCTGAGAAGAACGTATATCCTTTTTGTTTTAGGGTAGAACGCTCTATAAATATCCGTTAAGTCCATTTGGCTCATGAGTTCTTCTTAGTCTGTCACGCCTCTGTTTAATTTCTGTTTCCATGATCTGTCCATTGATGAGAGTGGGTGTTGAAATCTCCTACTATTATTGTGTGAGGTGCAATGTGTGTTTTGAGCTTTAGTAAGGTTTCTTTTTATTTATGTAGGTGCCCTTGTATTTGGGGCATAGATATTTAGGATTGAGAGTTCATCTTGGTGGATTTTTCCTTTGATGAATATGAAGTGTCCTTCCTTATCTTTTTTGATGACTTTTAGTTGAAAATTGATTTTATCTGATATTAGAATGGCTACTCCAGCTTGCTTCTTCTGACCATTTGCTTGGAAAGTCGTTTTCCAGCCTTTCACTCTGAGGTAGTGTCTGTCTTTGTCTCTGAGGTGTGTTTCCTGTAGGCAGCAGAATGCAGGGTCCTCGTTGCGTATCCAGTTTGTTAATCTATGTCTTTTTATTGGGGAGTTGAGGCCATTGATGTTGAGAGATATTAAGGAATAGTGATTATTGCTTCCGGTTGTATTCATATTTGGATGTGAGGTTATGTTTGTGTGCTTTTCTTCTCTTTGTTTTGTTGCCAAGACGATTAGTTTCTTGCTTCTTCTAGGGTATAGCTTGCCTCCTTATGTTGGGCTTTACCATTTATTATCCTTTGTAGTGCTGGATTTGTAGAAAGATATTGTGTAAATTTGGTTTTGTCATGGAATATCTTGGTTTTCCATCTATGTTGATTGAGAGTTTTGCAGGATACAGTAACCTGGGCTGGCATTTGTGTTCTCTTAGGGTTGTATGACATCAGTCCAGGATCTTTCTGGCCTTCATAGTTTCTGGCTAAAAGTCTGGTGTGATTCTGATAGGTCTGCCTTTATATGTTACTTGACCTTTTTCCTTACTGCTTTTTAATATTCTTTTCTTTATTTTGTGCGTTTGGTGTTTTGACTATTATGTGACGGAGGTGTTTCTTTTCTGGTCCAATCTATTTGGAGTTCTGTAGGCTTTTGTATGCCTATGGGTATCTTTTTTTTAGGTTAGGAAGTTTTCTTCTATGATTTTGTTGAAGATATTTACTGGTCCTTTGAGCTGGGAGTCTTCACTCTCTTCTATACCTATTATCCTTAGGTTTGATCTTCTCATTGAGTCCTGGATTTCCTGTATGTTTTGGACCAGTAGCTTTTTCCGCTTTTACATTATCTTTGACAGTTGAGTCAATGATTTCTATGGAATCTTCTGCTCCTGAGATTCTCTCTTCCATCTCTTGTATTCTGTTGGTGAAGCTTGTATCTACAGCTCCTTGTCTCTTCTTTTTGGTTTTCTATATCCAGGGTTGTTTCCATGTGTTCTTTCTTGATTGCTTCTATTTCCATTTTTAATTCCTTCAACTGTTTGATTGTGTTTTCCTGGAATTCTTTCAGGGATTTTTGTGACCTCTCTATGGGCTTCTACTTGTTTATTTATGTTTTCCTGGAATTCTTTTTTAGGATTTTTGTGACTCCTCTCTATGGGCTTCTACTTGTTTATTTATATTTTCCTGGAATTTTTTAGGAATTTTTTGATTCCTCTCTGTAGGCTTCTACTTGTTTATTTATGTTTTCCTGTGTTTCTCTAAGGGAGTTCTTCATGTCTTTCTTGAAGTCCTCCAACATCATGATCAAATATGATTTTGAAACTAGATCTTGCTTTTCTGGTGTGTTTGGATATTCCGTGTTTGCTTTGGTGGGAGAATTGGGCTCCGATGATGCCATGTAGTCTTGGTTTCTGTTGCTTGGGTTCCTGCGCTTGCCTCTCGCCATCAGATTATCTCTAGTGTTACTTTGTTCTGCTATTTCTGACAGTGGCTAGACTGTCTTATAAGCCTGTGTTTCAGGAGTGCTGTAGACCTGTTTTCCTGTTTTCTTTCAGCCAGTTATGGGGACAGAGTGTTCTGCTTTCGGGGCTGTAGTTTTTTTCTTCTCTACAGGTCTTCAGCTGTTCCTGTGAGCCTGTGTCTTGAGTTCACCAGGCAAGTCGTTTGTAGCAGAAAAGTTTGTCTTACCTGTGGTCCCCAGGCTCAAGTTTGCTAGTGGGGTGTTGCCTATGAGCTCTCCACGGCCTCAGCAGCCAGGAAGATCTGCGCCGCCCCTTCCGGGAGGTTCCGTGCACCAGGGTTCCAGATAGCTTTTGTTTTCCTCTGGGGTCAGTACTGTGTGCAGCGTGCAGTCTCTTCTGGTTTCCCAGGCGTGTCCACCTCTCTGAAGGTTTAGCTCTCCCTCCCACGGGATTTGGGTGCAGAGAACTGATTATCTGGTCGGTCCCTTCAGGTGCGGTGTCTCAGACGCAGTGGATCTGCTGCTCCTGGGCCCTCCTCCCCCACGGGTACCCAGAGGCCAGAGATACAGTATCCTCCTGGGCCAGGGATGTGGGCAGAGGTGGGCAGCGTTGGTGGTCCCTCCGCCTGCTGCCTCAGGAGTGCCCGCCTGACCAGGGGGCCAGAACCCTCCGGGGGCCTGGGAGCAGAGAGCTGCTGAAGGCAGGATCCTCCGCTGGTCCGGGACTCTGGCCAAACACCGAAGTGTCCGGCCCCAGAGGAACTCCGCCTCTGTGTGACCGAGATCACCAGGCAAGTCGTTTGTAGCAGAAAGTTTGTCTTACCTGTGGTCCCCAGGCTCAGGTTTGCTCGAGGGTGTTGTTTATGAGCTCTCCACGGCCTCAGCAGCCAGGAAGATCTGCGCCGCCTTCCGGGAGGTTCCGCACCAGGGTTCCAGATAGCTTTTGTTTTCCTCTGGGGTCAGTACTGTGTGCAGCGGCAGTCTCTTCTGGTTTCCCAGGCGTGTCCGCCCTCTGAAGGTTTAGCTCTCCCTCCCACGGGATTTGGGGTGCAGAGAACTGTTTATCCGGGTCGGTCCCTTCAGGTGTGGTGTCTCAGACGCAGTGGATCTGCTGCTCCTGGGCCCTCCTCTATGGGTACCCAGAGGCCGTATACAGTTTCCTCCTGGGCCAGGGATGTGGGCAGGGGTGGGCGGCGTTGGTGGTCTCCTCCGCTCTGCTGCCTCAGGAGTGCTCGCCCGACCAGGCGGCGAGAACTCCCCTCCAGGGGGCCTGGGAGCAGAGAGCTGCTGAAGGCAGGGATCCTCCGCTGATCCCTAAACTTTTATACCCAAGCAGCACAGCACATCATCCGAACTTACATTGTCTCCCCCCATTGCAGTTAAAATGAGTCCTTGTTATCCTTTACCTGCATCAAACAGATTTTACCAGAGGGCCCTTGATATTTTCTTTTTCTATTTGAGCCCTCAGTACCATAGTCGTTTTGCCCAAATGTTACCCACCCATTTAGAGCTTCCCTGATCCTGACCCCTTATAAAACAGCCTCCCCTCCAGCTCCTACCTTCCTTATCCTGCTTACAGTGATGATCATGTCTGCAGGCTGTTCTAAAACATACATTTACTCATCCATTCACTATCTATTTCTCCTCATTCCCATCCCTAATGGAAATTCTGTTTACATATATTGATGCAGAGGAAGCCACACATCTAATGCATAATCATACAATGCAATCAGACACAGTTTTCTGATTATCTCTTTCTCTCAGCACATGCGTACACACACACACACACACACACAGAGAGAGAGAGAGAGAGAGAGAGAGACAGACCGACAGAGACAGAGATAGAGACAGAGACAGAGAGATAGACAGACAGACAGACACACACACACACACACACACACACACACACACACACACACCATGAGGGGGTTTGCTGTAGAACAAGTCCAGAGACTTGTATATACTAGGTAAATGTTCTAGTATGGAGTTATAACCTCAACTCTTGACTTTTCTCCCACCGTAAAACATCAATTATCACTTTTTAAAGTAGTGAGGTTGTACATTCTTCCCAAGTAAGGAAAAACAGTATTTGCTGTCACATGAAACTGAAACAAAGTTATTACTTTGTCATGAAATATGAAATTATAAGAATAAGCAATACCGACAGGCAGATGGTGGAAGTTGATATGATCAATAATGTTACATAAGTCCAAGTTTAATGTTGTTGACCTAAACTGCATGAAAATATGATAGTCCCTTAGAACTCCTTCTAATGGTTTTTCTACATTCCTACTAATGATTCATCTCATAGTAAGTTAATCTCACTAATGGAATATGACAAATACTATCTCAGAGTTCAGGAAGGCTTGCAGACTATGAGTTGCTCAGTATCTGAATCTGGAAACATGTATAGACTATATTTCAACCAGCCAATAGATATGTTAGAGTCTGCATCAGTATTACTAAAATACATTAGTAGACATTTAGTAACTACCTTAAAATTGACTAAAACAGTCATGTGGTGGCTCTTGACATGGTACCTGATAATTTAAAAGACAGGAACGACACCATCTGGGAGTATGTAAAGACATACTACAGTGCAGAGACAAAAAATGGACAATGACAATAGTAATTCATATCCCCACTATAAAAAATTGCAAGATATTTAGTGGTTCAAATACAACAGAGATTTTTCTCTTTAGTTATGAAGGTTAGATATTTGAAATGTGATTCTTTATTTTTCTTTTCTTTTATTGGATATTAATCCTTATTTACATTTCAAATCTTATCCCTTTTCTTGGTTTCCCTTTCAGAAACCACCTACCCCATCCCCCTCCCTGTGCTTCTATGAGGGTGCTCCCCCATCTATCTGTCCACTCATTCCTGCCTCTCTGCCCTGGCATTCCCCTATACTAGGGCATATAGTCTTCACTTTGCCTTGCAATTATCCTGGATGTAACAAGGATGGTTCTGTGGCTCAGAAAATGCCCTCTGAAAGGAAAATCAGAATCAAATAAGGCAATTGTTCACTCTGTGGGAGAGATAACTTTATCAACTTATTTTCTACATAATTCACTGCACCTGATATAAGGAGGGCAAATTGAAAACAACAAAATGTCAAGAAGGAAACTTATAACTATTTGTGGCTATAGTTCTGGGAAAAATAAGGCCCTACTGGAAAGGAAGGGTTTGTGAGGTACTTAGAAAGAAAAAAATCTGCATAGCTTACTGAGTAGCTGGATGCAGAACGTGAAGAAGTTAAGGATAACTCTGAGGATGTAGAGTAACTGAATGAGTGGGTTCAATTGTAGTAGACAGAAGTAGGGGAAGCAAAGTGATTCTCTCTGAGATTTACTGAGTGTGGTATCTTTCTTGGGCTAGTTTGAATTACTACACTGAGAAAGACGCATGGGTAAACCCAAGAGCAAAAAATGCAGTTGGAGGCAGGGAGCTCAAGCCATCAAAGTACTTCTCTATAGTAGTACTCCGTCTGCCTCTGTCCCTGGCCTTCATGTTCTTTCTTGAGATAGGTTTTCCTGTTCTCCAGGCTCCATGGTTGTTTACATGGCTGCTTGTGCCAAAGACTTACTCTTTCCCCATTGAGAATACCAAGCTAAGACTAGCAAGGCAACTACACTAACAACTGAATTTGAGGGACACCATTCATTGTCTTTGTTCTCACGGAAAAAATATTTGGGAAAATGGGCCAAAACATTCATTACTCTCAAAACTAGTTTTCATTAGAATAATTCTGTGAGTTATGGTTACTATCCTTTAGATGATAAACTCTCAGAAGAGACCATGCCAACTTATTTGTTTTACTTATTTTTTGGTAATGAAAACATAACTACATCATTTTCTTCTTCCCTTTACCCCTCCAACCCTTCTCATTGCACCCCTTTCTCCAACATCCAGAACATACTGAACAAGTACATTTTATATAACTAGATGGAATGAATTTCAATCTTTTATTTGAGGGAATTGGGGTCATGAAGAATCATTCATTTTCTCAAAAGTGACATGGCCAGGTAACATCAAAGAATTAATTCCAAACCTAGGCCACATCAGACCTTGTGACCTCTATTGGGAAAAACTTGCTTCTGATGAGGACCTCCCTGCTACTTTGAAAATTTATATTTCCTCAAAAAATAAAACAGCTTGAATTTCTCCAGGAGTTAAATAATTATAAAGAATCCAGTTATACTCCACTGGAGTTAGGATTATCCTCAGTACGCTCACATAAGCAGCTGGAGGCTAGCTCTTTGTCCTGGAACAAGTACTCATGACAAGTATTGGCATGAAATGAGGAGCCCATTTCTGTTACAGCCGTCCTACGCACTGCTACATGGTTGATCTTCTCACAAGTAAAACTGCCAGTGGCGTCACTATCCACAAGCTCAAAAAGCTAAATGAGATGACCTTATTTAGGCTCTTCAGGAAGGCTAAGCAACTTTTAATCTCTTTAATGTAACAATTCAAATCCACCAATTAAGAAGCACCTCTTCAGTACCTGTGTGTAATATGGTAAAATAACCACATTTTCAAAGGTGGAAAACAAAATATTTGACAAATAATTTCCTAATGTGTTAATTTATAGAAATGAGGATACATTTTATTTTTTTGAGGATGCATTTTATACTTGTGTATTCAACAGATCAAATCCTTTTTGCCCCATTGCAAAGCTTCATACCTACCCTCATCAAATCTTCCAGCTCACTCACAATCCATTCTCACCATAAGAGTCAGTAAGAGCCGCTAAGATGGCTCAGCAGATAAAGTTTATGGTGACTATCTATAGTCAGGAATTTTTTCACAGCAATGAGAAGTGCAACAAATGCAGTCTGTGAATATAAATGTCACTACGGAAATACAGCAAAGGTAAACAGTGTAAGTTATAGACTGTGTGACTTCCAAAAGAATGTTAATGTATATAGTACTATAAAGTTTATAGTTAAGTTTTAGAATTTTGTTCCTATCTTCACTCGCAAATGTTCATTGGAATTAGTCACTGGTCTGGTTTGAGATCTCTGGCTTCTGTGACACCATCAGTATTGGACCCTTATCTGGTTTCCTCCTGAATATCCTGCAGCTTTGGAGCAGCAGAACTGGCCCTTTCATGCATCCCAACCATTCATTAATGGTGCAGAGTTTGGGGTGGGCCAACTCAGACCCCTGTACCTGGCCTGGCTGGTAGCTGAGCTGGTCAGTGCACCACCTTCCCTACTCCACAGCACCAGGGCAAGCTCTCTAGAACTGCTCTGTCTAGGCCACCCAATGCTGTCATTGGCAGGAGGCAAGTTCAGCAATTCTGCTTTTATGCCCTCAAGGCTGGCTCACCAACACCCACAGCTCCACTATGCTGCCCAGTCAAGGCGTAGGGCCCATTCTCCCAAGTGCTCCGTCTACAAGTGCTCTCCCACTTTCACACCCTCGGGACTGGTCCACCCATGTCTTATCAACCAGGACCAGCACTACTGTGCTGCCTAGGTGAGGTGCAGGACTGCTCTCCCAAGTACTCCAGATGGTGAGGTGTAGGGCCAGCTCTCATGATCTTTTGACTTTTTTGACTGCCATGGGTGATGAGGGGCAAGCAGGGAAGGTCATCACCCCTTTCCACACACCCAAGCCACACCAAGGCAGATAAGTGATGGGACCAGCTCTCACCATTGGTCCTGCGCCCTCACCACCAGGGTCAGCCCTGCTGTGCTTTCCAGGCGAGGTGCAGGGCCAGTTCTACTGAGTGCTTCAGCTGGTGAGGTTCAGGACTAGCTTTTCCATGCTCACAACACTGTGAGCGCATTTCCTGACTGGTGTAGGTGGTAACTGGGGGCAGCACCACCTCTGCACAGCAAGCAATTCATCCATGAAACCATCTATCTAGATTCCATCATTGAAATTTATGAGTTCTTTTCACAAACCAGATATATACATCTCACTAGACATGTGATTTTTTCAAATACATTTTACTAATCTGTATCTTTTTTTAGTTGACTGTGTTTTCAGTGCAATATCTATGAAACTGAGTGTGGCCATGCATACCTTTAATCCAGCCTGGGATACATGAGAACTGAGAGATGGGGCACTTAGTTTCCTAAGTAAATAACATTTGATAATACATTTTCTTGATTAATGCAGCTTCATAATTGGTCCTCATGTCAAAAACTGTCAATCTTCCACATTGTTTTCAGTTTGTTTTGCTTAGTTCAGTTCCTTTGCATACATTTTGGAATCAAATTATCTATTTATATAAAAAGGAAAATAAGAATATACTGTGGCAAGAGAGTAGAGCATGGAGAAAGAGGCATCAAATTTATGAGATAAAAGAAACCAGTAAGCAGAAATATTGGAAGCCCAGGCCCATGAGAGTAAGAATGTGAAAGAGAATGGGAAGTTATATAAATGACCTATAGAGTGTCATGACACAGCCTTTACCTATACCCCAGCCCATTTCATTCTCAGGAATGCCTTTCTCTTCCTTAATAAACTACCTCTATTTCTATTACTACCCATGGTCCAAATTCTTTTGACAGAAGGTTCCTTGGACTCAGATCCATGTGAACTCAGGATCATACCATGACTCAATGGAAAGAATACCATTGAGATTTTTATTATGATGCTGTTGTATCTATAAAATAATCTGGGGGGAAAATGAAAACAATATGGTCTTTGCTTCATGAACATATATAACTCCTCATTTATTTGTTTTGATTTTATTTCCTCCATCTGTGTTTTATAGTTCTTAGCACACATATTCTACACATATTTTTCAAAATTGTAAATAAGTATTTCATAATTTCATATTATAATTTCAGTATTATAAATGGCATTTTAAATTGAAAGTGTAATTATTGATAGTATGTAGGAATGATTAAATTTGGGGTACTGATCTTTTATACTCCAGGACTTAGATAAACTCACTTATCATTGGTTCTAATAGGTCTTTTCGTTGCTTTTTGTGTGGTAGTTTCTTTGGGATTTTTCACATCAGTGATCATACCACACGCATGATTTTCTGGCCTAGAGCCTTGCTACACTGGCTACCATCTCCACGAGGTTGCTGGTCATCAGCAAGGGAGGTGCATGTTTCCAATTTAAAAGGCAGAGCACTCAGTCATTTTTCTTTCAGTAAGATAACAGCTATGGGAATGTTGTAGATGTCTACTTTCAGGTTGAGAAAGGCCATTTCTATTCCATTTAGCCTAAAGATTTCTTTCACAAATGGATGTTAAATTTAATCAATGTCTCTTTTACATTTACTGAGATAATATATAGTTAATCTATATTACCTTAATAGATTTGAGGTGTACACCCATTCTGGCATTCTAAGAATAAACTCTGATTGATCATAACACATTGCACATCTAAATACATTGTTATATAGGATATAATAAACTTTCATTAGGAATTGTGTCACCTCACCACTTGAGGTAGCACACTTACAATCCTAACCTGCAGGAGGTAAAAACAGGATAAGCAGGAATTCAAGGCCAGCCTCTGTTACCCAGTGAATCTGATGACAGGCTGAGGTACATAAAAATTTATATTGGACAACAGATCCCTTTTCTTTTGTCTTGGTTTTCACACTGGCCTTATAGAATGGGTTAGGAAGTTTTAAATCCCCTTCAACATTATGGAAGAGTTTCTATGTGTGATTTGTTCTATTTCATTCTTAAATGTCTGTAAATATACACCAATGAAACCTTCTGGGCCTGAAGTCTCCTTATGTGGCAAAGTTTCAATTATATATTTCACTGATTTATTAAGCATGAGGCTATTCAGTCACTTGATTTTAATGCATATTGACAAATCATAGTGCATATTTCTCTTCTTTTATAGTAATCTTTAGAAGTTAGTATATTTCAAGGAATTTATACATTTCACCTAATCTGAGAAATTACTGGAAAAAGTTATTCATAATTTCACTTCGTTATCTTTTTAACATTCAGACTTTATGATGCCTCTCTTTCATCCTTGATATTAGACATTTGTCATCTTTATTTTTATCCCTAGTAAGTCTAGCTGGCCTTTATTGATCTCTGCCAAGAACCAAATTCTAGTTTGAATTCTTTTCTCCACTGCTTTTCTATTTTCAAGGATTATTCTATTATCTTTATTAGTTCTTTTATTTTTACATTATGTCCAATGTTCTGTTTTTTATTTCTAGTTTCTTAGATTTAAAGTGTATGCTGTTGACCTCTGCCACCCCCCCCCATTATTTGAGAACTTTGTCTATGTTATGGTTATATTTACTCTTGTCTCAATTTCCCCCAGATCTAGCCCTTTCCACTCTCACCTTTGTGTCCTCCCTCTTGTTTTTTATTCCATGCATAAATTCCAATCTGTCTATTCATGAATGTGTTGTACTTTATTAGACTGTGGCTGACCTACAAGGAGAAAAACTTAAAAACTGACTCTCCTCTTCCCAGCAGCTGTCAATTTCCAATGGATCCTTGGATAGGGATGACACTTCATATCTAACTCTCATCTCTATGCTCAGACTTAGTCTGGTTCGAGCCTACCCAAAACTTGTGTAGGCTGTCATAACCTATGTGAAATCACATGCCTAGCTGCCCTGATGTATCTGGAGGACACCATTTCCTTGTAGTCATTCACTATCCCTTCTTACACCATTTCCTTGTAGTCATTCACTATCCCTTCTTTCCCAATGATACATGAGCCTTGGAAGTATAGAGTTGAGTATATATGATCCATTTAGGGCAGACCATTCTGTAGGTTCTTATGCTTTACACCCTGGTCAATTGTGCGTCTCTGTCTTAAACACTACCTACTGGAAACAGAAGCTTTCTTAATGAGGGTTGAGAGATGCTCTAATCTACAGGTATAACAAGTCATTAGAAGTAGGTTTAATAACATTTAGCAGAATAAAGTAATAGGGTCTCCCCTTCAGTCCTATAAATTGTCCAGTCACAGGTTCTTGATCCAACAATGATGCCAAATATGGGTTTTCTTGTGCAGGGGGATTTAAATCTAATCATAAAGTCTTTTTTAAAAGTATGTAACTATTAATATTAAACACAAGTTTCTGATAATTGCATAGCTGATTAACATAAGCATTAAATTAAAGCAACATGTAAAGAAATATAAACTATATGGTCTTTTAAAAAACAAGAAATTTTTTTTATTTTATTTTGAGATTATGATATAATCAGAATGTTTCTCCCTCTCCTTTCATTCTTCCAAACCTTCCTATATACCCACTCTCCTTCAAATTTATGGCCTTGTTTTTTGCTAAATGTTTTTGCATGCATATATGTATTTACATAAGTAATATGTTTCCTTTTATTCAAAATAGATTTTTTCTCACATAATATATACTGATTATGATTTTTCCTTTCTCTACTCCTCCTAATTCCTCTCTACTTCCCCTCCCATTCAGATCCACTCCCTTTTTGTCTCTCATTAAAAAAACAAACAGGCTTCTATGAGACAATAATAAATAATAAAATAAGATGAAACAAAAACTAACACATCAGAATTGGACAAGGCAAACAGAAGGAAGAGAGCCCAAAAGCAAACGAGATACAGAGACCCACTCATTCACACATTCAGGAATCCAACAAAATCACTAAACTAAAAGCCATAGTATATATTCAGAGGACCTGGTGCAGATTTCTGTAAGCCCTGTACATACTGCCTCAGTCTCCATGAGTTCATATGGTTTTTGATCTTGTTTTCTTGGTGTTCTCCATCCTCTCTGGCTATTACAATCTTTCAGCCTTCTCTTCCACTGGGTTACCTCATCCTAAGGGAGAGGGATTTAATAGAGAAAACCGGTTTTGGGTAGAGTGTTCCAAAGTCTTTCATTCTCTGGATAATATCTGGGTATGGTTATCCGTATTTGTTCTCATTTACTGCAGGATGAATATTCTCTGATGATAGCTGAACAAGGCATTGATCAATAAGTATAAAGAATGGCATCAGGAGTAGTTGTATTACTATGTGTTTTATTGTAGTAGTTATCATCCTCGTCGTCGTCATCATCATCATCGTTGTTCTAAGAACAGTAGTGATTGATTTTGCCCTATGTCCCTAGCCTAGCTAGTCTTAGGTTCTTGGTTACTCATGCAGTGTCAGATATGGATTCCGTCTCATGGAGTGGGCCGTAAGTCAAACCAGATATTGGTTGGTTACTCCCACTAGCTATGTGCCACCATTGCTCTAACATATCTTGAAGGCAGGGCATCATTGTAGATCAAGCAGTTGTAGCTGGTTTGGCATTTCTGTTTCTGCTTTGGAAGCATGCAGAGTACCTTCCTGTATCAAGGATGCTGGTATATAGGAGTAAAGGCTCTATATAGGTACCAGCTTGACATCCCCATGTTTAATTAGTTGTGTCGATGCTATCATCAGCAATGGGGCCTTGTAATCAGTTTGGAGAGAGTGACCTATATAGTCTTGGCAACAGCCTCCTCCCATGTTCTTCATGCCATTACTGTACCAGTAGCCATGTCCTACCAGGCCAGTTGTTAATGAGCTTCAAATCATTCACAGCTGGGCAAGACAGATGGTTGTTTTTCTCTGTCAGCATGCACAGCATCTTCTAGCACTATGAAACCTAGCCAGAGTTATGAAGCTTCTATGTCAGTGCCAGCAGCTCCTTCTTCTGTCCCAGCAATAGGTGTCCTCAAAAACAAGGTCTGAGTGAGGTAACTTAGACCCTGAAAGACAAATGTCACATTTTTTTCTCTCATCTGTTGATGTTAGTTTTGTACCTTCTGATACATTTCATTTTGAATAACCATAAAGGATAGAAAACTAGGAATGTATCATGGGCTCTGGGGCTTTCAAGAAGAGGGGATAAAACAGTGGTATAAAGTCTTAAAGAAAGATTAACAGAACAGGAGATGTTAAGTTGGTATGAGGAATGGGAGAACAAAGTTCAGTGATGGATAATACCTTGTGAAAGGGTCATATGGAAACCTACCAACTACACCAAGTATAGTAGAAATTTACACACACACACACACACACACACACACACACACACACAATCACTCACATACAAACAGTTAAAATGTTGTTAGCTAATAATAGACAACAATGCCCCCCATAGACACCACAGACTAAGAAATAAATTTCTTGGTGCCTTAAATGTGTTTCCTTTTATGGAGTTCTTGGCCAGTGAGTACTCATCAAACCTCAAACAATACAGGCCTACCCAGTAGAACTTGACGGAAATATCATTCATGTTTTCTAATACAGATAGTATTAGTGGCATGAATTTTCCTCTAATCCTGGTTTGACTGCAACTCAAAATTTTTGAAATATATATTCATTTCTATCTAGTTCAGAGAAATTTATAATTTTCTTTTGGGTTTCTTTGAACCACAATTTATTTCTTAATATTTTAGTTTTTGTGGAATTTGCTATTAGTTTCTATCTTTTCCTAAGGCTCTTTATTATTGGTATAATTATTTGCATATTATGTGTTCATGTATACATGTGTGCATATGGAAGTCAGAGGACGACTTGCAGGAGTCAGTTCTCTCATGTGGGACCTCAGGATTGAACTCTGGTCATCAAACTTGGTAGCAAGTGCTTTACCTACAGAGCCATCTCACTGGCTCCCTTCTCTGTGTTGTTTATTTGTTGAGGAAAGGGTTTTTGCTATTTTGCCTATGCTCACCTTGAACTGATCCTCCTGCCTCAGTCTCTAAAGTGCTAGAAAAATAGGTATGTGTCATGATGGGCAAGGTTTCACTGTGATCAGAGAATATACTCTGTACGATTTAAATAACTTTACCGGGGGCTTGTTTTATAGCTCAAAGTGAGTATACCTAATAACTGTTCAATGTTCACTATAAAGAATTGCATTCTGATATTGCTGAACGAATTATTCCTTAATTACTTTTTAGACAAAACTAGTTGATAGTGTTCTTTAGGACTTCTATATTCACACTAATGTTCTGATTGTTTTATTAATTATTATGAATTTTTGAATCTCTGGTAGTAACTATTTCTTCTTTCCATTTCTGTCAGTTCACATGTCATTGTATTGTCCAATTGATACACAAGCCCTGTCTGGCTTCCTTTATTGTCCAGTGGGTCAGGAAATGGCAACAGGTTTTAAGGTTGGTCAATCATTGTTTTTACTTCATTTACCTTCCTTGTCTTTCAAGAAGTGAAAACTATTGTGGAATTTTCCATTCCTTTTGGACAAAAGTTAGGAGTAAATCTAGTTCATGTTACTCCATCTTTCCAGAAATCCTGAAGGCAATAAATGAGCAGAGGAAAAAAAAGGAGAAGAAAGAGCAATATTAAAATGACACTTCCGAGACAGGAAACTGAGAGAAGAAAGTCCTTGGACCACAAGGAGGCCAAGGCAAGCATAGCAAAGATTTAACAGGAATAGCAATAGATAAAAGCAGAGAAACTCAGGTCTTAGCAGAACCGAGGATTACTCTGGAAAGCATGGTGGACACTAACAATGGTTTTAAACAGAGGAGTGACATGTTCACACTCTTGTTTTAATATGTTCTACTATGAAAAATTACGGTGCTGGGTCTATAGAGAATAAAAATAGAAGCAAGCAAGTCAGTTCTAAGGCCAACAGTACTAGCACCAAATGATGGAGTTGTACAAAGATGTAGCAGTAGAAATGCAGTATTTTGCAGTTTTTCATTGTAATAATGTTTTATGTCTGAGAGATCATTTTATAGATTAACTCTCTTGCTATGTCTACCATATAAGCAATAGGTGTGTATGCATTTAAGGCTTTTCCTTGTCTTTCACAACAGTAAAATGTCTGATCTTAGTTACAATTCCCTAGGTATAATAGCCAAAGCATATAGGACTCAATTTTCAATTGGCTATCACTGAAATGGGATGGATATGGACATGGATCAAATGGCCATATTCAGGTTTGTTAGTGTAAGAGCAACAGACCCTATACTATCCTCTCTTCACTATCATCTCAAAATACAGAGCCCCTGCCTGACACATAGTTAACCCCAGGTTCCAGAATGCTGAGTGTGGCAGTGATAGGTAAGAGAACCAGATCTACAGCAGGCAGATCCTGCACCTGGCTGGTATGTACCTGACTCAACTTGCCTCTGACTTCTGAGACCAAAAAGGGTTGGGCTTTGCCTCAAATGAACTCCGGCTGACAATCTTGAGTAGCTTGCAGGAGAAATAACAGTGAAGTTTGATAAGTCAGTTTATATTTAGAGCAACATTCAAAAGTTGCAAAATACACACACGTACATGGCCCATATTCAGGAAATGCCCCCCTTCCAGTTAGAATGATCTGATTTGCTCTACACTATCCATCCATCTGAATCCTATGGGGTGGAAAAGCAGGAGGAAAAAAGTAGAGATGTCCAGAAAGCTATAGTCCATTAGAGAATACTAGTTATCTGGCTATGTTTTTGAAGACAAAATATATAATTTTCTATGTAAAAAGCCACAGAAAAAAATCCCCGACTTCAGTGTATGATGGGCAAGGCTTCAAGAAGAAGATGAGGCGATTAAGAGCACAGGCAGCCATGAAGGAGCTTCCAGGAGGCAGACTTCAAACATGTAAGGTTAAAGAAGCAGGATAAGTTGCCCTATATATACCAGCCCCAGTGAATCAGAATAGACCAAGTGGAAGATAAAGATATAGTCTTCGTATCCCAAATCCAGGAATATGGCCCAGGCCGGTACCCACAGTGTAAGTTCTTCTGGTCTAAGGATATCATCTCCTTATGAGGGGAGAGTTCTCACAATTATCATAACCATTACAAGAGGCATCAAAATGGCTTAATAGTCATCTTTAATGAAGGGCTTATCATCTGACTGAGCCAAAACTACATATCACTTTGGAGCAGACCAATCACAAGACAGGTTTTTATAATAATTAATGTCCTAAAATTATGATTAATTCCAAGTACAGTATCTGACATATGGTTTTCAGCTTTCAAAATAAAGCTAGTAACAGTATATTTTATGATAGAAATATCACTAAAACAGAGAAGATATAATTATTTTCACAAAATATATAATTTTGTGAATATAAATATATATATATAACAAGATAGCATTTTAAAATTCTGAGTTAAAACTATTCTGTTATTTAGCTACATTTTGTTTTACACACTTAAACTTTTCAACTTTAAAACAACACAATCAAGAACATGTTAGACATTCATAGATACAAGTCTACATAGCTAATGAAAGGTCAAGACAGGCTTCCTAACACTTTCAGATTTCAAAGTATATGAACCTTGTTACTGAGCTTAATCACTTGCAATTGAATTTAATTTGATTCTTTAGACAGAGCCCAAGAATCACAAATTTAAGAATTCTATACTATATCTTCAGTCAAGTCTTCTGCTTGAAGCAAATTCAGGAAGCAGGCATCAGGGTGGCCCTGGTGGGCACCTAAGCTCAAAACTATTCCCATTGAAGCAAAGACCCACCCTCTTTCTCTATATGGATTCCCCCCACCTTTAAGCTATATCCACTCCAGAGCTTTAACATCTTACATGTTAAGTACCAGTCTCCCTAGGCCAGGGATTCTGGATCAAGTATCACTAGATCAAAACTGGTAAAGTTAGGTGGAGCAATTGGATTGGGGAGCAGGGGAATCCCTGAGGCATTAGTCATCCTATCATAGTAAAATAATTACTCGATCTGAGTCTTGCAATTACCTTTCTAACCTAGTGATTTAGTGTCCCTTTTCTAAGACTCAAATCACGAATGAAGAAAATTCTCACTAAGGAAAAAGTGAGACACTGGAGATGAACTTTGCGCAAATCCCACTTTATCACATTTCTTAAAGTCTGTGTATTCACAGGTGACTTAAACTAAGCAATCATAGAAGATTTAAGCACTTGGCTTAATTAGTGTCAGAGAGAAGGTATGACTATGTGGGTGGATTACTTTATTACACTAGGCTAAAAAAAACATAATTAATTTTTAAAAGAGAACAAATAGCATTGTCAAACCCAAGAGTAATAATCAATATTAATTGGATTTTTTCTTTACAAACCCAGTACCAAATACTTACAAATACCAAAAATTGTATCCACGATAAAAAGGCCAATGTCACCCACCAAGTGACATTTTTAAAAATGAAATATCTGGAATACTCCAACATTTCATCACACACAACTTCAGATGATTACATATTGATTGCAGTGTTTCTAAACTGTATAAACAAACAAAGAAAAACATTTAATGCCTTTACTTAATAGCAATTCCTTTCCACTTGTCCAAATAAAACTAGCCCACTTAATGAAATCTAGAGCATCAGCATTAATTGGATTCCTTCTCCTTCAGTCAGATTTGACTTTTAGTAAAGTTCCAAATCTATCTTGAAGTAATTTATTTCCACAGTTTAGTGTTTTTGTGGCTGCATGGACGATCAGAACTTCTGAAACCTGTCCTTAAGATGTGCAATGCTAACTTTAGAAAGCACCTAAAGGTTCCAGATGGGACATGTGGGTTAAATCTGCACTGAAAGAGATATGAAAGTTCCATGCTGCATTCCAGAATCCTGGGTTTGCTGGTGGACTTCTCCACTAGACTCCATCTGTCTGGCACATGAAACTCCGGGTATCTATAATCATGGGAAAACTAAAAATGGGCTCTGGAAATGAAAGACATTATTGGACAGTGTAGCTAGTAGTTCCCATCTTCCTCATGAACTTTTTGTAATTAAATTTTTGAGCATCTTTGTAAACCAAGTTTCAAATGCTGATGTCTGATTTTTACCTAGAAAGGCCATACCATAAGAAGAGAATAAAATTGAGAATCATTTCTTGAAACCGTCAACTCTACTCAAATGTAAGCTAGATTAAATTTGATAGGAAGAAGAAAATACACTGAATTTCTGTTATGAGCTAAGCAGTATCTGAGTGTTGTTACACTGAGCTAGTCTCAGACCTGTATAATCATCCCCACTTCCCAAGTGGGCAAACACACTTAGATCTACAGATCTTCCCAAGTTTTACTGGTAGTATATGCTGAGATCTAATACAAAAGTGATCAATGTGTCCTAATGGAAAAACTAATGTTTTTTTTCTTTTTACTAGTCTACTAGTCTTCACTCCAAGAACAGACCTTTAAACCACTCACAGAAAAAAACCACTTAATTCATGCCAATGGATCTGGGAACTCAGGCTGCAACTCTCAGTTGGTTCCACTAAGCACTCTGGAATCCTAAGAATCAGAGTGGGTGGAAATGTTTGGTTTTTATGATAAAGCAATACTCACATGGATCCTAAAACAAGATCTTATTTTGAACATGACAACATGACATAAAACAAAGCAAATGACTTTAATTCTGATAAAGCCACCCCATTTGTAGTATTATATGTGGGGAAATTTTTTTCTGGCTTTCAGTAGAACTGAAGTTCTGACTTTCATATATGCAGCTAAAGTTTTCACTAATAGTATAAGGTGTGTGTGTTGTGCCAATAACCCAAGAGCTTCACTAAATGGCTCCTGACAACCAAGAGCAGGATGGATGTGGGTGGATATGCAGAGAGTAATGAGAAATGGAGAGGAAAGACACCTGGGTACAAGGGAAGAGCATACCTGAGACTGCCCTTGCTTGGTGCCCGAGGCCTCTGCTTCCTCAGACTATAACCTTTTAGAAATAAATTAAGCAAGAGTCTCTGCAGATAGTATCATGGCAATGTTTACATCCTAAAACACCATAACTTTTGTTTTTTGTCAGAAGGCACTTTTGCCCCTCATAGGTAGGAATAATACAAGTGCCCTTTTGTACCCTGACAATAATGGCATTTGGTAGTTATCAAGAGAGAAATTGAAGCAATGAGAATTTCATGGGGACTTCCCTAAGGATAATGACCCTATAAGAACCCTTACTTATTTCACAACCCAGCATAACTATGTCCCACCAGATAGTATACTTTAAAGTCCAACTTTCATAGTATATGATAGCTATGTTGTTTTTAAAAGGAATTACCTTTTGGAAAATGCTTTTGGCAAATAATATTTTTGCTTTTCCAAGTCGTATTATTGGCTTCTACCTCATTTTTTAGAATTAATTCTTATGCACAAAACACTTCAGATGCTATGGAACACTTACCCTACATGAGCTTGTACAGTTCCCTTGGTCGCTAGTATACCCACACATATCTCCAAGTGAGGCAACTGCTCTTATTCCGACTCTTTAAGTTAGTTGAGAAGCAGAAGCCAAGGGAATTTTTGATTACTCAGGAAACACAGCTAGTGATGAGGCAGAGTTGAAAGTTAAACTCGAGTCATTCTGACTACAAAGACTACCATTTTATCCATTGTGGTAAATAAGTAAGAAAAAGAAAACAGACTCATCAAAAAATATAAAATATTGAATTGGTAAAGTTCTGACAGTTAGAAGTTTTTGGTAGACTTTCCAAGTTATAAATGCTGAAATTCAGTGCAAGGCTAGCTTTAAACTTTTACTTCACTAAAGGTGCGAGGCCCCAAAATCTTCCTGACACACTTTCAAAAAAAGAAACACAATTTCAAAGGAAGCAACAACTGAGAGCTATAACAGCCACAGGAAAAGCCTAACTTTCTGTGGTGGTATTAGTTTAGGACTCTCCAGGAAATAGGGGCAGTGTTGTCTCTCAGGGACTAACCCATTAGCATGTTTGTGAACAGATACTCATTCTAAGTAGTTGCTAAGATCTAGGGGCTATCTAGATGATATCCATCCCCAGAGTAATACCCACACAGGAGATGGTTGACCCTAGACACATGGTAAATCTGCAACTATAGGCCAGACTTCAGCATCGGGTACGGTGAGTCACTTTTCTTTCTGATACTGCTGTGATTTTGGTCACATTTTAAAATTTCTTTAGACTTTCATTTCATGATACTAACCTCACAAATTTATCTGAGAAATAAAGTAGTAGACAAAACAGAAGACGGTAATCAGTTAATGACAGCTGCTGCCATTGCCTGGTGGAGAATACTGAAGAGTTGATTCATCATGCCTAATCAGTTTTCTGATAATTTTGCCACGCATCAAAACATGATATATGCTATGTACATATTCATTCCCAAGAGACATATATTTTCCCAAAAGGCTAAGCCCAAAGATGCCAGACTAACAGCAAATAGTAAGGTACTGAAAGAAAATCTCACTCCACGTTCATCTTAAACACTTTTGAAAATGCTGCTTTTATTTGTAGCCCTTATACTTAACCACACAAAAATATAGTTTACACATGATTAGAGATTATTTCTTCTTCTCATGGCTTGCAGCATTCCATACATTGCCCTTTCATATTATTCCTGCCTCAGAATAGATGACATTCTTAAAATATATATATGGTATAAATCCCAGAATCAAATTTTTATAATGGTTATATAATAAGGGTCAGCTAAAATAATGATTACAGCATCAGCATTATAAAAAGATAGCTATATGTTCAAATCTTGGCCCTTCTATCATATAGGTATAACTTTGCATTCTTTTAAACCTATGTCTTTATCTGTAAAGTGGGACAAAACACACATATGCAGATGTTATGAGACAACATGATAAGAAAGGCATATTCAACACACTTATCTGAACACAGTAAGTTCTCAATAAATGGTAACCATTATTTCAAAAGACATGAATCGGATAAGCTTAGTAGCCTGGGTTCATTTGCAATTAAAAAAAAACCATTGTGCACCTGCCAAGTATTTAATATTCTGCTACCTTCTTTGAACACTATAATAAAACCAATCGCACACACAAATCCTCTACAACAATGTCTCTGCTTTTCACTGTATATGATCCTACAGGAGAGTTTCCTAAAGCATGTCTTCATTGTGGAAGGTGGGGCCATTACCACCCTTTCTGCAATCATCTTAGAGATGAGAATGTAAAGAAGGAAGATAAACATGCAAGGGGTGGGGCTAAGTTTGATTAGAAATGAATCAGCCCATCCCACAGAAGACAGCAACCAAGCTAGAAGCTATATAAGGGTCACTATCCCAATTCATCAACACCCTGCAAGCTGCATCAGGCCTTATCCTACTTGTTCCTTTGGTGAACCAGGTGAGAGAAATTGCAATCAATGACATTTGGTGCTCTTGTGCCACGTATCCTGAATTGAGTCTGAGTTCAGACATACAGAGTACCATATTTTGCTATTTTTCCTTTTGTTGTTGATTCTTTTATTTTTGCTTTGCTATTTAGTTTGGTTAACTTAGTTTAGCCTTGAATCTTGAGAAATAAATGTCTTTATTGAGGAGAAAAGCCAGTAGACGTCTGTCTTCGTCTAGGCCAGTGATTCTCAACCTTTGGTCAGGATCCCTTTCACAGAGATCATTTATCAGATATCCTGCATATCAAATATTTACATGTAACTCATACAAAATTACAATTATGAAGTGTCAATGAAAATACTTTTATGGTTGGAGGAACTGTGTCAAGGTATCACAGCATTAGGAAGGTTGAGAATCACTGTTCCATGCCATCTCACACGCTTAGTTTTTCTGCCATCTTTTCTGGGCATATGAAAGAGATTGGTAGTATGGTGGTGTTTCTTTCTTGTTCATTGTTGGTTCATAGAGCTTTGAGAACCAATTCTCTACTTTCAAATTCTTGCCTGGATTGCTAACTTTAAAAAGAAAAGATGTTTAATTGGGTGCTAAGATTGTGACAGTTTCTGACCTGTGATAAGGGCTACCTTTAGGTTCTACAGTACTGAGATTTCATTGACACACTTGGCACATTTTTAATTTTCTGTAGGAATTTTGGGTCTAACCTGCTTTCTGATGAATAAAAAGGATTTAGATGTTAAGGTATCTGCCACTTTTGCCTCAGCTGGAATGGTGGAGCATGCATGTAATTCTGCCACTCTGGAGGTGGAAGGAAAGATCAGGAGTCAGTGGCCAAACTTGGCTACAAAGCAATTTTTTGAGGCCAACTTGAGCTGCATGAGATCCTGTCTCAAAACTAGATAGATAGATAGATAGATAGATAGATAGATAGATAGATAGATAGACAGGTATATATATATATATATATATGAAAGAAAAAAGAAAGAAGGAAGGAAGAAAAGAAGGAAGGAAGAAAGAGAGAGAGAAAGAAAGAAGGAAGGAAGGAAGGAAAGAAAATATAGATATAGATGAGCATGGACAAATAACTTAATAGGTAAAGTGCCTGCCACACAAGCATAAGGACCTGAGTTCAGACACATAGCACCTATGTAAAAGCTAGGTATAACCTTTGTGCTGACGTAGGGACTGACACAAGTGTCTCACTAGATCTCATTTGCTAGCCAATTTAGCCAAATTAATGAGCTCCATGTTCTTTGAGAGATGTCTCAAAACACAAGGCAGAGGGCTTGGAAAAGCACTTATGGTACACATGTGAGGAACTGGGTTCAAATGCCTAGAACCGATATAAAGCTGGGCTAGTGAGCAATGTTCCTATAGCTAGTCTGGCAACGGGTGATAACCAGCATACAACAGAAAATCATGACTCAATGTAGGCGATAAGCAACACCTCAGGTTTTCCTCTGATTGCCACACATGCACCATGGTACACATGTGCCTGTACTCATGCACAAATACACACACACACACACACACACACACACACCTTCATATATTATGTATGTACACATATTTATATAAACATACATAATTCCCTCATACATAAAGAACAGTTATAAAAACAATGTAAAGGCTAATTGAAGAAGACACAAAATGCTGACTCTGGTTTCTACACATATGCGCACATATATGCAAAAGTTCTAAAACACAAATATGCATACAAACCCACACACATATGTGTATCACACTCATGACAGGAAAGAAATGAAAAGGAAGAGAAAAGAATATAAGAGAATAGGACAGAAGAGACAAAACGGAGTAGGGTCATGGTGTTTACAGAGTACTAGGAAATTTGGAAGCTCAGGGCATCAAAAAGATATTATATAAAGATATCTTAGTCATCTAAGACAAATAATGTAGAGACCTGAGATCATCTCAATTGAACCAGTAACGTGCCCAAATTTCCCTTTGTGTTGATTAATGCTTCAAAAACCCTGACCCATATTTATATGTTGAGGTGCAAGAAAGAAAAAAAGTTTGAGAAGTTATTTTATCAGTAATTTTCAATCTGTAGGTCTAAATCCCTTTGGGGGCCCAACAACATTGTCACAGGGGGTTTCATATCAGATGTCCTGCATATAAGATATTTATGTTATGATTCATAACAATAGCAACATTACAGATATGAAGTAGTGATGAAAATAATTATATTGGGGAGTTGTCACAGCAACATGAGTAACTGTATTAAAGGATCACAGCATTAGGGAAACTGAGAACCACCGCATTACTTTAAATTAAGACCTGTTGGTAAATTGAAAGAAAATGAGGCCTGTCTCTGTAGTTCTCTCTATATCTGTTTCCTTTTCCCTCTAGGTTCATTTAAACTTGACAAAAACAAAGATGGCATATCTCCTAAGAAGTGTTGTCACCATCATTGATATATTCTACAAATACACCAAGCAAGATGAAGAATGTGGCACACTGAGCAAGGATGAGCTAAAGGAACTGCTGGAGAAGGAGTTCCGGCCAATTCTGAAGGTATGTGTTAAGTGTGAAGGCTGTTGGGATTTTAAGAGCAGATTAGCGGAAACATGCACAGCCCCAGCTGACTTTGAGAAAACCCCCATAATAGCCTTTTGAGCTAGGTCATCATAAATCTATTAAGTCACCATATATTTTTTAAAGGCAGATGTTTCTTCCATATTTCCATGTGCTCTTCCACCTATACTCCAACTTCCTCATGCACTCAAGCTTCCCATCTCACAGAAATACATAAATCTGTGGTAATAAATTGATTGATCAATCGATTGATTAGTCTAACAAATGGGGAACAATGTTATCGAGGAATGTCATCTAAAGGGAAGTTAAAAGACCAAGATGACATAAAATTTGAAAACAAAGGGTATGAATTGTTTTCAAGTACTTAGCAAAAAACTTAACTAGTGACTGTACCATATTTGAAGGTAGATGTGTTAATGTGTTTATATGAAACTAATATATACCAGTTATTGAAGTTGGTTTGTCCCACTGCTTTCCATATGATATAACTGAACATGAAACCCTCTGGTTTAGCTCCTTAAGATATCTTCTTTCATGGATCACAATAGTCATTATTTTCTAGTAATCTATCATAAATGTTAGGTCCTATTATCCTAAAGTAATTCTCAAATGAATTAAAAACATGTAGCACACAGTACAAAAATATACTAGGTGCTACTAGGTTATTTTAGCTGAGAATGTGGCTGAACTGACCATATCTTTATTGGTGTGTCTTTCACATACAGAATCCAGATGATCCAGACACAGTAGATGTCATCATGCATATGCTGGATCGAGATCATGACCGAAGGCTAGACTTTACTGAGTTTATTCTGATGGTATTCAAACTGGCTCTAGCCTGCAACAAGGTTCTTGGAAAAGAATACTGTAAAGCTTCAGGGTCAAAGAAGCATAGGCGTGGCCATCAACAGCAAGAGGAAGAAAGTGAAATAGAGGAAGAAGAGGAGACACCAAGACAGAAATCAGGTTTCAAATATTCAAGATGGAATGAGGGAGAAGAGCATGGACATAGTTCTGGGGGCTCATGGGGACGTGCAAAATATAGACGTGGGTCCAACTCTAGGAAGGTGGAAAGGCAAGATGAATTATCCAGCTCAGAGGAGTCAAGGAATCATGGGTTTATCTCTGGTCACTCTTGGAGTAGTAACAAAGAGAACCATGGTTCAAAATCTGAAGAGCGAGGAGAAAATAGAGACAAGTCACATGGTAGCACCTCTAGAGAATCTGGGGAAGATTATGAGTCTGGATCCAGGTTAAACCATCAGGGAAGGAAAGGCCGTAGTGAACTGTTACATGGATTGGAGAAAAACAAACATGAATCAAATTATACTCAGTCAAGAGAGGGTGTAGAACAAAAGCTTGGGTATAATTCTGCAAGTTCAGGAAACAGTAAGATACAAAGTCATATATGTGGTTTCAGCAGTTCTAGTGGATGTTGCAGACCACAAAATGCTTCAAGCTCTTGTCAGGCAAGTAGATCAGGGTGGCAAGGCAATCAGTCTTGCTGTACCCAGTCAAATTGTCAATCAGGAACTAGTGGAGGACAAGGATATGGATGTGTCTCAGAAGGTCAGTCCTCTAGATGTTGTCAACCTAAACCTAGATCCTGTAGCCAGTCTTCTAGTCAGAGAGGTTATGGATCTAAACAATGTGGACAACCACAGAACTGTGGAAGACAACAGAGAATGGGTTCAAGTCACTCTTCTTGCTGTGGACGATATGGGTCTGGCGCAACTCAATCTTCTGGTTGTGGTCAACAGGGAACAAGGTCCTGTGGACAATCTTCAAGCTCTCATCAAAAGGGATGTAGATCAAATGAATTTTCCAAAGGCGGTCAGCATGGGTCTGGTTCAGGGCACTCACCCTGCTGTGAACAACATGGAACAAACTCAAGTCAGTCCTCTGGCTTTAAACAACATGGACACAAATCAGGTCAGTCATGCTGTGGCCAACATAGCACTGCATCAGGTCATTCCTCGGGTTATGGTCAACATGGTGTTGGTTCAGGTCAGTCATGTCACTTTGGACAGCATGGGTCCAGTTCTGGTCAGTCCTCTATTTCTGGGCACCATGGATCTGGTTCTCATCAGTCGTCTAGTTCTGGGCATCATGGATCTGGCTCAGGTCAGCCATCTGGGTCTGAGCAGCGTGGTGCTGGCTCAGGTCACTCATCTGGCTTTGGGGAGCATGGGTCTGGTTCTCATCAGTCGTCTAGTTCTGGGCATCATGGATCTGGCTCAGGTCAGCCATCTGGCTTTGGGGAGCATGGGTCTGGTTCTCATCAGTCGTCTAGTTCTGGGCACCATGGTCTGGCTCAAGTCAGTCATCTGGCTTTCATGGGTCTGGTTCTCATCAGTCATCTAGTTCTGGGCATCATGGATCTGGCTCAGGTCAGCCATCTGGCTTTGGGGAGCATGGGTCTGGTTCTCATCAGTCGTCTAGTTCTGGGCACCATGGATCTGGCTCAAGTCAGTCATCTGGCTTTGGGAAGCATGGGTCTGGTTCTCATCAGTCATCTAGTTCTGGGCATCATGGATCTGGCTCAGGTCAGCCATCTGGCTTTGGGGAGCATGGGTCTGGTTCTCATCAGTCGTCTAGTTCTGGGCACCATGGAACTGGATCAACTCAATCATCTGGCTTGGCGAAGCATGGGTCTGATTCTCATCAGTCGACTAGTTCTGGGCATCATGGATCTGGCTCAGGGTCAGCCATCTGGCTTTGGGAGCATGGGTCTGGTTCTCATCAGTCGTCGAGTGCTGGGCACCATGGATCTGGCTCAAGTCAGTCATCTGGCTTTGGGAAGCATGGGTCTGGTTCTCATCAGTCGTCTAGTTCTGGGCATCATGGATCTGGCTCAGGTCAGCCATCTGGCTTTGGGGAGCATGGGTCTGGTTCTCATCAGTCGTCTAGTTCTGGGCACCATGGGTCTGGCTCAAGTCAGTCATCTGGCTTTGGGAAGCATGGGTCTGGTTCTCATCAGTCATCTAGTTCTGGGCATCATGGATCTGGCTCAGGTCAGCCATCTGGCTTTGGGGAGCATGGGTCTGGTTCTCATCAGTCATCTAGTTCTGGGCACCATGGATCTGGCTCAAGTCAGTCATCTGGCTTTGGGAAGCATGGGTCTGGTTCTCATCAGTCATCTAGCTCTGGGCACCATGGATCTGGCTCAGTTCAGCCATCTGGCTTTGGGGAGCATGGGTCTGGTTCTCATCAGTCGTCCAGTTCTGGGCATCATGGATCTGGCTCAGGTCAGCCATCTGGGTCTGAGCAGCGTGGTGCTGGCTCAGGTCACTCATCTGGCTTTGGGGAGTATGGGTCTGGTTCTCATCAGTCGTCTAGTTCTGGGCATTATGGATCTGGCTCAGGTCAGCCATCTGGCTTTGGGGAGCATGGGTCTGGTTCTCATCAGTCATCTAGTTCTGGGCATTATGGATCTGGCTCAGGTCAGCCATCTGGCTTTGGGGAGCATGGGTCTGGTTCTCATCAGTCATCTAGTTCTGGGCATTATGGATCTGGCTCAGGTCAGCCATCTGGCTTTGGGGAGCATGGGTCTGGTTCTCATCAGTCGTCTACTTCTGGGCATTATGGATCTGGCTCAGGTCAGCCATCTGGCTTTGGGGAGCATGGGTCTGGTTCTCATCAGTCATCTAGTTCTGAGCATTATGGATCTGGCTCAGGTCAGCCATCTGGCTTTGGGGAGCATGGGTCTGGTTCTCATCAGTCGTCTACTTCTGGGCATCATGGATCTGGCTCAAGTGAGCCATCTGGCTTTGGGGAGTATGGGTCTGGTTCTCATCAGTCATCTAGTTCTGAGCATTATGGATCTGGCTCAGGTCAGCCATCTGGCTTTGGGGAGCATGGGTCTGGTTCTCATCAGTCGTCTACTTCTGGGCATTATGGATCTGGCTCAGGTCAGCCATCTGGCTTTGGGGAGCATGGGTCTGGTTCTCATCAGTGGTTCTGGGCATCATGGATCTGGCTCAAGTGAGCCATCTGGCTTTGGGAAGCATGGGTCTGGTTCTCATCATTGGTCTACTTCTGGGCATTATGGATCTGGCTCAGGTCAGCCATCTGGCTTTGGGAAGCATGGGTCTGGTTCTCATCAGTTGCCTAGTTCTAGTCAACATGAATCTAGCTCTGGCCGGTCATCTAGGTCTGAGCAGCATGGGACTGGCTCAGGTCAGTCATCTGGCTTTGGACAGCATGAGTACAGTACTCATCAGCCAACTAGTTCTGGGTATCATGAATCTGGCTCAGGTCCATCATCAAGATCTTGGCAGCATAGGACTGGCTCAGGCCAGTCATTTGGCTTTGGGGAACATGAATCTGGACCAGGTCAGTCTTCTGGCTCTTGGAGACATTGGACTGGCTCAGGCCATTCATCTGGTTTTGAGGAACATGAATCTGGACCAGGTCAGTCTTCTAGCTCTTGGCGACATTGGAATAGCTCAGGCCAGTCTCAATATGATAATCCAAGACACACATATACTAGGAGAACTAAAAGAAGGGAACAAGCACAGCCTGAGTCCAATAACTGTGAAGAACACTCAGTAGTGGCACAGAGACAGTCAGGGTCCACTAATGGTCATAAAGAATTTCAACATGGAGAATCTCTTCAGAGAGATGAAACATCTCGAAGAGAGTGTCAGGAGAGCAGTAAAAAGCCTCAATCAGGAAAAAAAGAGCCATTACATTCAGACACGAGCAAGAAAGCAAAAAGTCCACAATTCAACACCGAGACAAGTGAAGGTGAAGAATACACAGGAGTCCCACAGAGAGATTCAGGATCCACTAAGAGCCATGCTCGACATCAGCATAGAGAGTCAGTTCATGGACAAGGTGGCAGTCCTCAAAGGCAGGGTCAAGACAGTAGTAGACAGTCTCACTACAGTCACGGAGGACCCTCACATTCAGGGTCCACCCCCAGAAGGTCACCAGTCCACACAGAGTCCAGTGAGGGTGAGGAACAGTCAGAAACCTCACAGAGACACACTATGTCCACTCACAGTCATGCTGGACATCAACACAGAGAGTCAGTTCGTGGACAACATGGGAGTCCTCAGAGGCAGGGTCAGGACAGTAGTAGACAGCCTCAGTACAGTCACGAAGGACCCTCACATTCAGGCTCTAGTAGAACCCCCAGAAGGTCACCAGTCCACCCAGAGTCCAGTGAGGGTGAGGAACAGTCAGAAACCTCACAGAGACACACTGGATCCACTCACAGTCATGCTGGACATCAGCACAGAGAGTCAGTTCGTGGACAACATGGGAGTCCTCAAAGCCAGTGCCAGGACGCCACTGGACATCCTCAGTACAGGCCTCAACAGCCCTCACCTTCTCATTCTGATAGAGCACCAGGGAGGTCACCAGTCCACCCAGAGTCCAGTGAAGGTGAGGAACACCCCGAGCCTCACAGAGGCACTCTCGATCCACACAGGGACATTCTAGACTTCAACATGGAGAGTCAGTTCATGGACAACATGGGAGTCCTCAGAGGCAGGGTCAGGACAGTAGTAGACAGCCTCAGTACAGTCACGAAGGACCCTCACATTCAGGCTCTAGTAGAACCCCCAGAAGGTCACCAGTCCACCCAGAGTCCAGTGAGGGTGAGGAACATCCCGAAGCCTCACAGAGACACACTAGATCCACTCACAGCCATGCTGGACATCAACATAGAGAGTCAGTTCGTGGACAACATGGGAGTCCTCAAAGGCAGGGTCAGGACAGTAGTAGACAGTCTCAGTACAGTCACGAAGGACCCTCACATTCAGGCTCTAGTAGAACCCCGAGAAGGTCACCAGTCCACCCAGAGTCCAGTGAGGGTGAGGAACAGTCAGAAACCTCACAGAGACACACTGGATCCACTCACAGCCGTGCTGGACATCAACACAGAGAGTCAGTTCAAGGGCAACATGGGAGTCCCCAAAGCCAGTGCCAGGACGCCACTGGACATCCTCAGCACAGGCCTCAACAGCCCTCACCTTCTCATTCTGATAGAGCACCAGGGAGGTCACCAGTCCACCCAGAGTCTAGTGAAGGTGAGGAACATCCCGAAGCCTCACAGAGGCACTCTCGATCCACACAGGGACATTCTAGACTTCAACATGGAGAGTCAGTTCATGGACAACATGGGAGTCCTCAGAGGCAGGGTCAGGACAGTAGTAGACAGATCGGGTACGCACACGAATGAACCCCACTCTCACGCTCAAGTCGAACCCCCAGAAGGTCACCAGTCCACCCAGAGTCCAGTGAGGGTGAGGAACATCCCGAAGCCTCACAGAGACACACTAGATCCACTCACAGCCATGCTGGACATCAACATAGAGAGTCAGTTCGTGGACAACATGGGAGTCCTCAAAGGCAGGGTCAGGACAGTAGTAGACAGTCTCAGTACAGTCACGAAGGACCCTCACATTCAGGCTCTAGTAGAACCCCGAGAAGGTCACCAGTCCACCCAGAGTCCAGTGAGGGTGAGGAACAGTCAGAAACCTCACAGAGACACACTGGATCCACTCACAGCCGTGCTGGACATCAGCACAGAGAGTCAGTTCGTGGACAACATGGGAGTCCTCAAAATCAGTGCCAGGACGCCACTGGACATCCTCAGTACAGGCCTCAACAGCCCTCACCTTCTCATTCTGATAGAGCACCAGGGAGGTCACCAGTCCACCCAGAGTCCAGTGAAGGTGAGGAACATCCCGACGCCTCACAGAGGCACTCTCGATCCACACAGGGACATTCTAGACTTCAACATGGAGAGTCAGTTCATGGACAACATGGGAGTCCTCAGAGGCAGGGTCAGGACAGTAGTAGACAGCCTCAGTACAGTCACGAAGGACCCTCACATTCAGGGTCTAGTAGAACCCCGAGAAGGTCACCAGTCCACCCAGAGTCCAGTGAGGGTGAGGAACAGTCAGAAACCTCACAGAGACACACTAGATCCACTCACAGCCATGCTGGACATCAACATAGAGAGTCAGTTCGTGGACAACATGGGAGTCCTCAAAGGCAGCGTCAGGACAGTGGTAGACAGTCTCAGTACAGTCACGAAGGACAGGACACAACTGGACATCCTCAGCACAGGCATGAACAGCCCTCACCTTCTAATGCTGGAGGAACACCAGAGAGATCACCAGTTCACTCTGAGTCCAGTGAAGGTGAGGAACACTCAGGATTCTCACAGAGACATTCTGAATCTGCTCACAGACATGCTGGACATCAACACAGAGAGTCAGTTCAAGGGCAACATGGGAGTCCCCAAAGCCAGTGCCAGGACGCCACTGGACATCCTCAGCACAGGCCTCAACAGCCCTCACCTTCTCATTCTGATAGAGCACCAGGGAGGTCACCAGTCCACCCTGAGTCCAGTGAAGGTGAGGAACATCCCGAAGCCTCACAGAGGTACTCTCAATCCACGCAGGGACATTCCAGACTTCAACATGGAGAGTCAGTTCATGGACAACATGGGAGTCCTCAAAGGCAGTGTCAGGACAGTGGTAGACAGCCTCAGTACAGTCACGAAGGACCCTCACATTCAGGCTCTAGTAGAACCCCGAGAAGGTCACCAGTCCACCCAGAGTCCAGTGAGGGTGAGGAACAATCAGAAACCTCACAGAGACACACTGGATCCACTCACAGCCGTGCTGGACATCAGCACAGAGAGTCAGTTCGTGGACAACATGGGAGTCCTCAAAGCCAGTGCCAGGACGCCACTGGACATCCTCAGTACAGGCCTCAACAGCCCTCACCTTCTCATTCTGATAGAGCACCAGGGAGGTCACCAGTCCACCCAGAGTCTAGTGAAGGTGAGGAACATCCCGAAGCCTCACAGAGGCACTCTCGATCCACACAGGGACATTCTAGACTTCAACATGGAGAGTCAGTTCATGGACAACATGGGAGTCCTCAGAGGCAGGGTCAGGACAGTAGTAGACAGCCTCAGTACAGTCACGAAGGACCCTCACATTCAGGCTCTAGTAGAACCCCCAGAAGGTCACCAGTCCACCCAGAGTCCAGTGAGGGTGAGGAACAGTCAGAAACCTCACAGAGACACACTAGATCCACTCACAGCCATGCTGGACATCAACACAGAGAGTCAGTTCGTGGACAACATGGGAGTCCTCAAAGGCAGGGTCAGGAGAGTAGTAGACAGCCTCAGTACAGTCACGAAGGACCCTCACATTCAGGCTCTAGTAGAACCCCCAGAAGGTCACCAGTCCACCCAGAGTCCAGTGAGGGTGAGGAACAGTCAGAAACCTCACAGAGACACACTGGATCCACTCACAGCCATGCTGGACATCAACACAGAGAGTCAGTTCGTGGACAACATGGGAGTCCTCAAAGGCAGCGTCAGGACAGTGGTAGACAGTCTCAGTACAGTCACGAAGGACCCTCACATTCAGGCTCTAGTAGAACCCCCAGAAGGTCACCATTCCACCCAGAGTCCAGTGAGGGTGAGGAACAGTCAGAAACCTCACAGAGACACACTGGATCCACTCACAGTCATGCTGGACATCAGCACAGAGAGTCAGTTCGTGGACAACATGGGAGTCCTCAAAGCCAGTGCCAGGACGCCACTGGACATCCTCAGTACAGGCCTCAACAGCCCTCACCTTCTCATTCTGATAGAGCACCAGGGAGGTCACCAGTCCACCCAGAGTCCAGTGAAGGTGAGGAACATCCCGAAGCCTCACAGAGGCACTCTCGATCCACACAGGGACATTCTAGACTTCAACATGGAGAGTCAGTTCATGGACAACATGGGAGTCCTCAGAGGCAGGGTCAGGACAGTAGTAGACAGCCTCAGTACAGTCACGAAGGACCCTCACATTCAGGCTCTAGTAGAACCCCCAGAAGGTCACCAGTCCACCCAGAGTCCAGTGAGGGTGAGGAACAGTCAGAAACCTCACAGAGACACACTGGATCCACTCACAGGCACGCAGGACCTCACCACAGAGAGCCAGTTCGTCGACAACATGGGAGGCCTCCAAGGCAGCGACAGGACAGTGGTAGACAGTCTCAGTACAGTCACGAAGGACCCTCACATTCAGGCTCTAGTAGAACCCCGAGAAGGTCACCAGTCCACCCAGAGTCCAGTGAGGGTGAGGAACAGTCAGAAACCTCACAGAGACACACTAGATCCACTCACAGCCATGCTGGACATCAACATAGAGAGTCAGTTCGTGGACAACATGGGAGTCCTCAAAGGCAGGGTCAGGAGAGTAGTAGACAGCCTCAGTACAGTCACGAAGGACCCTCACATTCAGGCTCTAGTAGAACCCCGAGAAGGTCACCAGTCCACCCAGAGTCCAGTGAGGGTGAGGAACATCCCGAAGCCTCACAGAGACACACTAGATCCACTCACAGCCATGCTGGACATCAACATAGAGAGTCAGTTCGTGGACAACATGGGAGTCCTCAAAGGCAGGGTCAGGACAGTAGTAGACAGTCTCAGTACAGTCACGAAGGACCCTCACATTCAGGCTCTAGTAGAACCCCGAGAAGGTCACCAGTCCACCCAGAGTCCAGTGAGGGTGAGGAACAGTCAGAAACCTCACAGAGACACACTGGATCCACTCACAGCCGTGCTGGACATCAGCACAGAGAGTCAGTTCATGGACAACATGGGAGTCCTCAAAGCCAGTGCCAGGACGCCACTGGACATCCTCAGTACAGGCCTCAACAGCCCTCACCTTCTCATTCTGATAGAGCACCAGGGAGGTCACCAGTCCACCCAGAGTCCAGTGAAGGTGAGGAACATCCCGAAGCCTCACAGAGGCACTCTCGATCCACACAGGGACATTCTAGACTTCAACATGGAGAGTCAGTTCATGGACAACATGGGAGTCCTCAGAGGCAGGGTCAGGACAGTAGTAGACAGCCTCAGTACAGTCACGAAGGACCCTCACATTCAGGCTCTAGTAGAACCCCGAAAAGGTCACCAGTCCACCCAGAGTCCAGTGAGGGTGAGGAACAGTCAGAAACCTCACAGAGACACACTAGATCCACTCACAGCCGTGCTGGACATCAACATAGAGAGTCAGTTCGTGGACAACATGGGAGTCCTCAAAGGCAGCGTCAGGACAGTGGTAGACAGTCTCAGTACAGTCACGAAGGACAGGACACAACTGGACATCCTCAGCACAGGCATGAACAGCCCTCACCTTCTAATGCTGGAGGAACACCAGAGAGATCACCAGTTCACTCTGAGTCCAGTGAAGGTGAGGAACACTCAGGATTCTCACAGAGACATTCTGAATCTGCTCACAGACATGCTGGACATCAACACAGAGAGTCAGTTCAAGGGCAACATGGGAGTCCCCAAAGCCAGTGCCAGGACGCCACTGGACATCCTCAGCACAGGCCTCAACAGCCCTCACCTTCTCATTCTGATAGAGCACCAGGGAGGTCACCAGTCCCCCCTGAGGCCAGTGAAGGTGAGGACCAGCCCGAAGCCTCACAGAGGTACCCTCAATCCACGCAGGGACATTCCAGACTTCAACATGGAGAGTCAGTTCATGGACAACATGGGAGTCCTCAAAGGCAGTGTCAGGACAGTGGTAGACAGCCTCAGTACAGTCACGAAGGACCCTCACATTCAGGCTCTAGTAGAACCCCGAGAAGGTCACCAGTCCACCCAGAGTCCAGTGAGGGTGAGGAACAATCAGAAACCTCACAGAGACACACTGGATCCACTCACAGCCGTGCTGGACATCAGCACAGAGAGTCAGTTCGTGGACAACATGGGAGTCCTCAAAGCCAGTGCCAGGACGCCACTGGACATCCTCAGTACAGGCCTCAACAGCCCTCACCTTCTCATTCTGATAGAGCACCAGGGAGGTCACCAGTCCACCCAGAGTCCAGTGAAGGTGAGGAACATCCCGACGCCTCACAGAGACACTCTCGATCCACACAGGGACATTCTAGACTTCAACATGGAGAGTCAGTTCATGGACAACATGGGAGTCCTCAGAGGCAGGGTCAGGACAGTAGTAGACAGCCTCAGTACAGTCACGAAGGACCCTCACATTCAGGCTCTAGTAGAACCCCCAGAAGGTCACCAGTCCACCCAGAGTCCAGTGAGGGTGAGGAACAGTCAGAAGCCTCACAGAGACACACTAGATCCACTCACAGCCATGCTGGACATCAACATAGAGAATCAGTTCGTGGACAACATGGGAGTCCTCAAAGTCAGTTTCAGGACAGCACTGGAAATCCTCAATCAAGGCATCAACAACCCTCAAATTCTGGTGGTGGTAGAACTCCCAAGAGGTCACCAATCCACCCTGAGTCCAGTGAAGGTGAGGAACACTTAGAAATCTCACGGAGACACACTGGATCCGCACAGGGACATTCTAGACCTCACCATGGAGAAACAGCTCATGGACAAAGGCAGTTTCCAGATAGTAGTAGACAGCCTCAATCCACGCATGATGAGCCCTCACATGCAGGCACTGGTAGAACTCCCAGGAGATCACCAGTCCACCCTGAGTCCAGTGAGGGCGAGGAACACTCAGGATTCTCACAGAGACATTCTGAGTCCACTCCCAGGCACGCTGGACATCAACATAGAGAGTCAGTTCATGGGCAACATGGGAGTCCTCAAAGCCAGTTTCAGGACAGTAGTAGACACCATGACTCTAGGCATGAAAGTTTCTCAGATTATGGTGCCCCTATAATTCCCAGGAGGTCACCTGTCCACCCTGATTCTAGTGACCGTGAGTCCAGTGAGGAACAGGATGCCACCTCTCGAGGGCCTTCTCAGTACAGAAGCCAACATCCTTTGTCCAGCTATGAAAAGCCCTCACGTTCAGGTAGTGGTAGAACACCTAGCAGATTTCCCATTCAGTCTGCGTCTAGTGAGGATGAGAGAAACTCAGTAGCCCCCCAGAGACTCTCAGGATCTACAAAAGAACAGACTCCATCTTTTCAACAACATTCTGATTCCAGTGTTCAAGAAAGAGGAGATTCTCCTCATGGGCACTTACAAGATACTACAAAACAAGGCCAAGTTTCTCATGAACATTCCTCACCATCTGTGTCCAGATCAACTCCTAGGAATGCTATTCATCAGGAAGAGAGTTCCCATGCAGATCATTCCAGCATCTCTCATAGGTTCTCGGGATCCAAAGATGGAACATCAGGGTACAGTCATACACTATCACATAGTACCCATTGGCAGTCAAGGAACAGCGTAAGTAAACCATCAAGTAGATTATCTCGCCAATCTGGAACAAAGCATTTCCAGTCACCGATTAGTGGAATCCAATATGATTCCAGTCAACACTGGAGACATGGCAGCTATGGCCGTGAAGACTATGACTATGGGCAGACAGGATATGGACCATCTGGAGGTAGTGGAACTAGCAACCACAATTCTAGTCCTATGAGGTCAACACATAGAGCCACAAATATGCAAGTGTCACAAAGTGGACAGTCTTTCTATTTTTCTGATCATGTAAGATCCAAAGCAAATGAAGGAATTTGAGGGCTAGCTTTTAAATTCAGAGAGTCAGAAACAGGTCCTGGGCAGTCAGGTGATTATTACAATCTAAGTGAGACAAGTACAATCAGAGAGCATGGGCATAGACATGGCCATTCTGTAGTAACACCTGAATATTCAAATTATAGTGATTTTAAATATGGGTACAGTAATAAACAATAGCCACTTGTCCAGTCTGGTTTTGACCATAGTTAATGCATGTTATTTCAGAAGCATTTAGAATCCAATTCAATTGGAAATCAATCTGGATTCATCCCTAATGAAAAGCAAAAACATAGCCATAACCAGTCAATTGATTGCTCCCAGTCATCAAGTGACAGCAACAATAGAAATCAAATATCTTTTTCCAATAATTCTTTTTCCAGCCTATACTCTATGGGAACTAAAGAGTATATTTACTAGGTGCAACTGTATTGGGTGGGGGAAGACAAGGACAGGAGCCAGGATCTAACCAATCAGGAACCATCAAAAATATAATCAACTTGTAGATGACAAGAAGAGAAGTACCAGAGGTTACCATGAAACAGGAAAAATGAACTCAGGTTCTGCCTACTTAGATAGCAACATTCCACTATATACATATGTCCAAGAACAGAGATCCTATTACTATGAATGAGAAGCCAGTATAAAATATGAGAAACAAATATAGTACTAAACCCAAGAAGAAAGGAGATGATTAGTAAGAAAAACATTTAACATGATTCCTTATTTTGGCAGTAGGTGGTATATTCTTTCATATTAACTGTATTACTATTTCAATGTTGTTTGGTGCAAGATCTATTTGTAGGACTCCATAGTCATTGAGCTTCTTGGATAGAAGAAAGTAAATGAAAAAAGTTAAAAAGTACTTGATCTATGGTCAGAAATACATGATTAAAATGTATATGATTTGGGGGTTGGTATTTAAAATGAACATTTAAAACATATTTGGGCCAATAATTTTTTTCCACATGCTGCTTTAACTAATGATTAAAAACTTATCCAAGAAGCCAAGGACAAACTTTAGAAGTCACAGTTTTTCTTGTAATATTATAATACATTTCGTGTCCTGAACAAAGCATATGACTGTTTTCTGGGTGGGGATTCAGAATATTTCATCTTTGTATCACCTCTGATACTCTGTATTACTATTGAATTTATTGTCATGATTTCCTAGATAGAGGAATCAGAAAATTGTATTGGATTATAATTGCCAATAAATGTTTCATCTGAATATATGTTTTCTTTTTTCTTTTTATCTCTACAAACATAACTCCCTGCCAAGAGGTCAGATGTACATTTTTCTAAAGTACTCCAATGCTAACAATACAGAGTCAAAAGAAAGAGGGAAAATCGACCACATCTAGTCCTTTCCTCCCTTCAATTACTGTCCGTATCATTTACAGAAATATTTTATACTGAATTAACTGGATATACTTAAATACTCACTATCAACACAGGCAAAATTAAATATAATTCTAAGTGACCATTTCCTAACATATTACAGCTCTGGGAATAAGATTTACTATTGTAGACTTTCTCTGTTAAATACATTAATAGAAATATCCATGACAGTAGAGGTTATGGGAACCTTACATTTCTTATAGAATAAAAGCAATTAATACATTCCCAACTAGGAGAAAATTCATGACAAGAGAATAAAAAATACATACAAGATATTAACTTCAGCGGAAAGTTTACTACTACTATTATATCAGAGATAATTCCAGAATGTAAAAACTAGTTAAGAGCTTTAAAATTTTTTCACAAGTCTGCAGTTTCAAAGAAAACGCAAAAGAATATTTAGTAAAACAGCAACAATTCTAAACATAGTTTTATGTTCTACTCCTCCCCAATTTAAGCTGTTTTCTTGACTTTTGTTGTGGAATTCAAACTAAAGAGAAATTCCTGGGTGAGTATATAAAACCACTAACCCTGACCTTTCAAATTGGTTGAATTGAGGTACCATGCCATCCTCTCTTCTGCAAGGGAGAACCAAAACAACAGGCTTAGATTTATTCTTAGATGAGTAGATATGGCAGAACATAGAGTGAACATTGAAAGAGTCAGAGACCTAGGACAGTAAGAAACAAAGATTCTGGTATCTGTTCCACAACTTCAGGGGACTTGTATTTGGCAGTCACACGTAGGTTGTGGCCTTAGCAGGATAAGATTGAGAGTCCTACCAAACGCCACCACCATGGATGTGGACAATCCTGCCTACTGGAATATTTCACAACACTCACAGAGCTTTACTTATATAATAAACTAAAACCCCTCCAATCAAAATATAACACAAAATCATAACAGGCAAACTAAGCAAAAGAGCAAAAACTATCCAATCATTTCAATGGATGAAGGAAAATCATTAAATCAGTTAAAAATCCGTTCAGGATATAATCCCTGAACAAATTAACTATGAAATTATTATAACTCAACACGTAAACACTGTGTTTAATAACCCCAAAATGATCATCAAATGATAAAGAAAAATATCTAAGGTCAGAAGCAACGCAAGGGTGTCTTTATTTAACACTGTTAGACATTTTCACCAGAATGGTTAAGCAAGAGGCGGAATGGGGCTAGAGAGAAGGCTCAGCAGTGCACAGATGCAATGCCTTTCTAAAGGACCAGATTTCTGCTCCTAGCACCCATACAAAGTGGCTCACAACTTTTTTTTTCATTTTCTTTTTTTATTGGTTATTTATTTACATTTCAAATGTTATTCCCCCTTCCCAGTTTCCCCTCCAAAACTCCTTATTCCCTCCTCCTTCTCCCTGCCTCTATGAGGATGGGTCCCACCCACCCACCCATCCAGTCTGCCTCTGACGCCTAATTCCCCTATTCCCCTATACTGGAGCATCAAGCTTCCACAGGAATAAGAGGCTCCCCTCCCAGTGATGCCAGATAAGACAATCCTCTACATATCCAGCTGGAGCTATGGATAACCCCTGTGTACTCTTTGGTTGGTGGTTTAGGTCCTGGGAGGTTGGGGGGGGGAGGTTGGTTGGTTGATACTATTATTCTTCCTATGGGGTTGCAAACCTTTCAGCTCCTGCAGTCCTAACTTCTCCATTGGGATCTCCGCTCTCAGTCCAATATTTGGCTGTGTACATCTGCATCTGTATTAGTCCAGCTCTGGAAGAGTCTCTCAGGAGACGGCTATACCAGGCTCCTGTGAGTAAGCACTTTTTGGCATCAGCAACACTGTCTAGATTTGGTGTCAGCAGATGGGATGGATCCCCAGGTCGGGCAGTCTCTGGATGGCCTTCCCTTCAGTCTCTGCTCCACTCTGTATCTCTGCATTTCCTTTTGACAGGAAGAATTCTGGATTAATACTTTTGAGGTAGGTGGATGGCTCCATCTCTCAACTGGGTGCCATGCCTATCCACTGAATATGGTCTCTACAAGTTCTATCTCCCCTTTGTTGGGTATTTTGGCTAAAGTCTTCCCTCTTGGGTCCTAGAAATCTCTTGGGTTCCTGGCATCTGGGACTTTCTAGTGGCTACTCCCCTCCCCCACTGCTACACATCTACTTTAAGATTCCTGACCCTTTGTACTTCTCCCCCATCTCCTTCCATACTGAACTGGTCCCCCTTTTTCCCTCCCCCTCCTCTCGCCCTCCCAGATACTCCTCTGTCTCTACTTCCCAGAGATTAGTCTCTTCCCCCTACTGAATAGTACTAGGGCTCACAACTTTTTAATTCCGGCTTTCAGAGATCTGATGCATTCTTAGCCTCTGAGGACACTTGTGCTCACAAGCATATAGCATATATCAATGCACAGACACACATACATAATCATGTTTACTCATTGCCTGTGGGAGTGCAAACTAGTGCTGCCACTATGGAAATCAGTGTGCTGGTTGCTCAAGATGCTAGGAATTGATCGGCCTCAAGATTCAGCTATAGAAATGTTGAAATCTCACTATAGAGGTATTTGCTCATCCATATTTGCTGCTGATCTATTCATAATAGGCAGAAATTGGAAACAGCCTAGATGTCCATCAGCTGATGAATGATGAAATGTGTACATTTACACAATGAAATTTTAGTCACTTGTTTAAAAAGAATGGAATTTGCAGATAAATGGGTGGATCTAGGAAAGATTATCTTGATGTAATCCAGACCCCGAAAGGCAAATATTCTGTGTTTTTTTCTTATATGTGATGGATAGCTAAATGTTTACATATATGAAAGGAATCTAAATGAAGTCACCAAATAATGGAGGAGACACTGCTCCATCTAGACATCTTAAGCCACCAAGTACAATCTCTGGTGCTGGAAATAGTTAACATCTTGTTGAGACATTGGCCAAAGGAATCCATGGGAGCTTCCAAACATCACAACTATGACCAAGGTTATTGGCTCCTTACTACAACCTGATGGTAAGGCCCTAGTGCTCAAGATAACACTTATGTAGTTCATTGAACATGGCAAAGTAGATTGAACATGTAAAAGTTGAGTGTCTAACTAGAAATATCACCCCTACTGACTAGTTTTCATGGTCATGGATGTTACTTGACACACTACCAGAGGAGAAAGGTAATCATCAAAATCACCCACTATAAACTCTGTGACCTAAAACTAAAATGCCTGCAAGACAAACTGGTCTAATTGTGACACAACCACTTTTTGGTTGGACTTAAGGGCCATGGAACCCATACCTGACATTGGTAAAGTATCTAGATAGACTAAACTGAGGCTAGCAAGGTCCAGGGACAAATGGAAAACCTAATACCATTATTCTGCTAAAAGAACATAGTGGTAAATACTATGCAGATCAGTGTCTCATTCAATCTACATCGAAGAAGCATCTTGTAGTAAATGGTTGTTAATACAGAGACCCACTACTGGACAATGCATGGAGAGTGAGAGAGAGAGACTTTGGAGCACTCAGTCCTAAATGGGATCAAACCCCTCCCCTCAAAGCTAAGAGATTTATGAGGAAAAGAGGCTAAAAGACTGTTAAACGTGGTGAATGACTCCAAAGAAACATTGTCTTCCAGATACAATAGGACTGGTGTACATATGAACTCAAAGACACTGAAGCAGCACACACAGGACCTACACAGTTTCAATCCTTGATCCCACCCTAGCCAATAGACTGACAACTGCTGATAAAGAGTTCTCCAATAGAGTATGTCAAAAAGACTAGACTCTAGGTTAGGCCTCAACCCCAGGAGTGGCTGGCCAACAGTAAATAAACTCAGTGGTATTTTTGTAGACTTTTTGTTTTGTTTTTTATTTGTTTTGGCATTTTTATCTTCTCTTTGGCCTAGATTTTTTTTAATTGTGTTTTTTTCCAGTTTTGATTTTTGTTTTGCTCTCATTTTTGTTTCTTTCTTTTCCAAATAGAGACAGTATATAAAGTTGGGTGGGTGTGGAGGTGGGATCTGGGAGAAACTGGGAGAGGAGGAAAATATAATCAAAATATATTGTATGAAAAAAATTAAAAATAATAAAGCATAAGATATCAGAGGCTACATAAGGGAGAAGGACTGTGCCTGGCCGAATGAAACAAAACAAAGCCTTGTGGGAGAGGAAATGTGAGGTAAAGATGTTTTTAAAAGTCAAACAAAAGCGATATGAATAAGAAGACAGGCGGTCAAATGATCGCCGTTTATAGATAATAAGACTACATACTAGAGTCCACCAAAAAACATTAGAACCGATCACTTCAGTATATTTGCAATCACCAGCTTAGCATACAAAGATTATTAGGCTTTCTATATACCAATAAGCTTTGCTAAGAAACCCAAAAGATTAAAGACCTCTACAGGGAAAACTGCTAACTGCCTAAACAGAGGTGGATCATATTTCCTTCTCTCCCAATTCCTCCCAGATGCTCTACCTCCATACCATCCAACCCTCTATTCTCTTCTTTTTAAGAAAGAGAAACAAAAAGAAAAACAAAAGTCAAAAACAACAATTAAAAAATTACAGGCAAAAGGCAAATAAATTTTTCCAGAAAGACAACACTAATACATTATGCATATAATATATGATACATAACAATACTAGTTTTAGAATTAAAACATGGATTGACAGGGAGATTTAGGTGAAAACATGAAAGGAGTAAAAGGAAGAAGGGAAGGAGTGTAATATGATCAAAATATATTACACTCATGTATGAAATTTTTGAAAAATTAGTTAAGGATATCTTCAGATACATGTAGTCTTCTCGTTTCCATAAGAAATCTTCTCTTTGCAACAGAGACTACTACAGACGAGCACAACCAATCAGTATGAGATATATGGAGCCTAGTACCAACGGATACATCTACAAAACACTCACACACCCAGATGTCTGGAACTTTGTAGAACAGAGGGCAGGAAGATTATAAGAGTCAAAGGATCGGGGTTTTTTTCTGTGAGATTGTGTCTCCTAGTAACTTCAAAATGATACCTGAAAAGTCTCACCAACATGATTGCCTACAGGAGTGCTGAACAAGGAGGATAGCAACGAATAGACTGAACTGGATGAGGAAAAGCCCACTAGGCCTTAGCCCTCCTCAAAGAATTACAGGGAACTGAGAAAAGCTGGGAGTCGGAGTGTGACAGGTGGTTTGCCCCAGGAAAGAGCACTCCAATTGATTATCCAGTGCCAAATGATCAGCCCTGAAAACATACATGCAAGAAACACTATAGAGACTCAGCAGACTTTTATATTTAAGAATATATATGTATATGGAAATACATTTATGCATTCAGTAACAATTTCTATTAAAAAAATAGAACATGAATTTGAAGGAGAGTGAGTAGAGGTATATGGAAGGGTTTAAAAGGAGGAAAGGGAAGACAAATGTTGTAATCAAAATATAGTATCAAAAATAAACAAAAAATTAAAATTTAAAGAAAATTATAAAAAATGTAAAAGAAATCTAATATTCATGAACTTGGAGACTCAAGATTATTAAAAATATTAATAATATCAATACAATTATGGACTCAATGCTATCCCCATAAAAATGCCAATGATATTCCTTAAATAACTAGAAAAAAATCGCCAAATTATTGCGGAAGTACATAGGGTATCTGCAGAAACCAAAGATGGATATTGAGAGATGGAGGGAAGGAAGGAAGAAAACAAGGAAGGAAAAAAAAGGAAAGTGAAATAAAACAAAAGAACAAAACAACTGAAACCCATAGAGCTGCAGTGTAAGCAAACAGAAGACCTGAAATCTGCAGTTAAAGGCACCTACATTTTCCCATCTCTGGAAAGATCAAGATGTACTAAATGTTGAAAGGTCACTAGTACAATGGAGAAAAGACATTGAGTAAAAAATTAAAGACCCCTGGGATGAAGTCACGTTCTTAAACGCTCCATATTTATGTTTTATGTAATTAGAAAAGTCAGAACAACAAATGACAAACATTATTTGAATAATAAGAAGAAGGGTGTTGTGACGCAGAAATGAGGTCACATGACAGCTTCCAGCATGGTAAACAGATAGGTTATGCAAAGGGAAGTAGGAACAGTTCAAAGTTGCCTGGTGAAAAGATAGAGCCAAAGCCACAAATACAACATAAGCTGGGCATCCATGCTGAAAGCAGATTATAAGCCACTGCCTCAGATATGCCCAAAGTTCTCCTAAGCCTTAAGTCTAGTGGTGAGATTTGATATGACCATGCATTCTCCTGTGTGGAATGGCAGAATCTAGGAAGAAATCCATTTCGTCATTCTCTACATCTTAGAGTACCTACCTCATTGTAGTGTTTGGGTAGGAGCTGAGATGTTTACTGAAGACACAGAAAACCTATTCAATGAAATTGTACCAGAAAAGTCCAAATTTAGGGAAATATTGGTAATATGCAATAGTGCTCAGAAAACTATTTAGAAAGAAGAAGACCAGTGTCAGGAGGAAGGAGCAGAAAAAGGAGGATAACAATGGGGGACATATGAATAAAGTACCTGTGATGGTTGTTTTCTGTCAACTTGACACAACTACTACAGTCATCTGGAAAGAAAGAATCTCAATTGAGAAACTACTTACAGTGGATTGCCTATAGATAAGTGTGTAGGGCAGCTGACTGATTGATATGATACGATACGATATGATATGATATGATATGATATGATATGATATGATATGATATGATATGGCTCAGTCCAGTATGGGTGATACCACCACACGGCATGGTTCCTAGGTTGTACAAAAAAGTAAGCTGAGTAAGCCACGGAGAGCAAGTTTGTAAGCAGTAGTCCTCCATATTCACTGTTTCTCTCTTCCAGGCTAATGCTTTGAGTTCCCTTGATGATGGACTGGGTGACTTATAAGCTAAATAATTCTTATCCTCCTTCACACCCACTACCATCCGGGAGAGTCTTATACATTATTTGCCCAGTTATACAGCCAGCCTGGTGTGCAGCTGTAGTCCCCTCGGGACCATAGATTTTGTGTGTTGACCGCCAAAAAATACTTTCCAGAAGATTTCACCCCCAGTGATGCTGGTCTCATAATCACAGCTGATTTTTCAGCCCTAGCTAACCAGCATCAATCTCCTCAGTAACAAAGCTTTAATTTCCATAAACATTACATAAACAGCTCTGACAGTCTTTGCCTCCGTCTGAAACTTCACAAGGCAGGCCCCCATTATCTACACTGCTTCCAACCTTCTGTGAGTATTAATGGTCTTTTGTAGCTAAAACATACAAAATCCTGCCACAGTCTTTTCCCAAACCAACATATTCAACTTTATCACAGTAACATCTTATTCTTCTGTGCCAATTTCTGTCCTAGTTTACTTGGCTGTTGCTGTGACAAAACACCAACAAGAAATCCGAAGGAGAAAAGGGGTTGTTTGGCTTACAGATTACAAAATTCATCAAGGGAAGCTTTGGCAGGAGTCCAAGGCAGGAACCTGAGACAGGAACTGAAGCAGAGACCATGGAGGAATGCTCCACCTTGGTTTGCTCTCCATGGCTTGCTCAGCTTGCTTTCTTATATAACCCAACACTTCTGTCCAAGTGCAGCACCACCCACGGTGGATCGGGCCTTCCTTCCTCAGCATTCATTAAGCAAGAAAATGTTTCCACACATGTCCACAGGCCAATGTGGTGGAGGCAATTCTTTAGTTGAAACTCCCCCTTTCCAGATAACTATAGTTTGTTGTCAAGTTAACCAAAACTCACATTGCGTACATGTATGGAAATGATACAGTTATTTATACTAGTGCTTTTAAAAAGTGGACCAAAAGTCTTAATGAAAATCCAAAACTTTGAAACTACTAGAAGAAAACATACAGGAAACATTTTAAGATAAAGGTGCATGCAATGACCTCATGAACAGAATTCCATTTGCACAGGAAGTAATAGCAAGAATTGACAAATAGAATGGCATCAAACTAAAACACTTGTCCATAAAGAAGGAAGTAATTATCAAAGAAAAAATCAGCCTACGAAACAGAAGATAACTATTTGTCAGTTATTCATACAGCTAGATTAATAACTAAAATATAAGAACCAAAGAAACTTAAGCCCCTTAAAATAAAAACTAGTCTAGTCAATATCTGGGCAGATATTACTTAAAGGAAGCTTCCAAGCTTGAGGAACACTGTAGAAGATGGGGAGAAACAAATGTAAGGTCCAGAGATAGGAAGAAGGGCTGTGAAAGGGTATCTTCTGAGCATGACACAACCAATGCAATCACGATCTTAAAGCAGTTGTAGTTGCTTGCAATATGCCTGGATAAGACTGGGTCAGTCAACAGGAAACCACAGATCTGGGTGGAACTCATAGGGCCTTACCCCTCCCTGTGGAACTATGGTATTCGTAACTATTTCCTATTGATGGATCCTTGGAGAGGAGCAGGTATGACTTCAGTTAGTATCCATCAGGCTCCAATGCCTACCTCTAAACCCATCATTATGCAAATGGCTCTGGTTAAACTCAGCAAAATACAATACCAAATGAAAAACATGAACCAAGGAAATGGACTTGTAGGAAGGAAGGTGTGCTGAAAAGGACTAGGGTTGTTCAGACAAAGTCAGGGTAACATTAATCAGAATTCACTTACATACGTACATGACAAAGAACACATTGAATATTGTATTTTTAAAACAAATTCAAATTCTGTACTTACTTCAAAAGAAGACTTTCTATAGTAGGTAAAGTGAATAAAAGTCTAAGAGACTGACCTGCCACACTATATAATGACTCAAAAATGCTGCTGGAACCAGGGTCTAGTTTTCTTTTTCCTTTTTAATTTACTTATGTATTTATGTATGATGTATTTATTTATTTGTTTGTTTATTTATTTATTATATAAGTACACTGTCTTCAGACACACTGAAGACATACCAGAAGAGGGCATCAGATCTCATTACAGATGTTTGTGAGGCACCATGTTGTTGCTGGGATTTAAACTCAGGACCTCTGGACGAGCAGTCAGTGCTCTTAACCACTGAGCCATCTCTCTAGCCTCAAGGTCTAGTTTTCTAATTCTCAAGCCAAAGCATGCTCTTAAGCCTGTAGGTAAACATCTAAGAGTGCTTGAAACTCACTTGGCTCCATAAATCAATATTCGTTTGCCTGTGTGACAATGTATGAATACATAGGTCATATACACAGCATCTCCCTTTGCCCACTGCTTGAAGTGTACTTTTAAATTTTTAATATATTCCAGATACTAAGATACTTGATAATGTGTTGGGGAAGCCCTTGATCCTGCCAAGATTAGACCCCCTCAGTGCAGGTGAATATGGGGGGTTGGCAATAAGGGGGATGTATAGGGGGAATACCCATATGAGGGAGGGGGAGGGGAGGAAATGGGGGCTTATGGACAGGAAACTGGGGAGGGGAATAATACTCGAAATGTAAGTAAAGAAATATATCTAATGCACAGAACACATAAAATTCAAGAAGGATGACCAAAATGTGAATGCTTCACTCCTTCTTTAAAAGGGGAACAAGAATACCCTTGGGAGGGAATAGGGAGGCAAAGTTTAGAACAGAGGCTGAAGGAACACCCATTCAGAGCCTGCCTCACATGTGGCCCATACTTATACAGCCACCCAATTAGATAAGATGGATGAAGCAAAGAAGTGCAGGCTGACAGGAACCAGATGTAGATCTCTCCTGAGAGACACAGCCAGAATACAGCAAATACAGAGGCGAATGCCAGCAGCAAACCACTGAACTGAGAATGGGACCCCCGTTGAAGGAATCAGAGAAAGGACTGGAAGAGCTTGAAGGGGCTCGAGACCCCATATGAACAACAATGTCAACCAACCAGAGCTTCCAGGGACTGAGCCACTACCCAAAGACTATACATGGACTGGCCCTGGGCTCCAACCTCATAGGTCGCAATGAATAGCCTCGTAAGAGCACCAGTGGAAGGGGAAGCCCTTGGTCCTGCCAAGACTGAACCCCCAGTGAACGTGATTGTTGGGGGGAGGGCGGTAATGGGGGGAAGATGGGGAGAACACCCATAGAGAAGGAGAGAGGGAGGGGTTGGAGGATGTTGGCCCGGAAACCCGGAAGGGGAATAACAATCGAAATGTAAATAAGAAATACTCAAGTTAATAAAGATGGGAAAAAAAGAAATATATCTAATAAAAAACATAAAAAAGATAATTGATAATGTGTTTTAATAAAAGAGTTCTTTGATAATGTCTCTTAATCAATTTGAAAACAATCTTTTTTAACAAATTACAACAAAAGTACTTTAAAATAGGACTTTTGAGGTTACAACCAGAAGATCACAAGTTCAAGGCCAGCATGGCTAAGTAGTAATTCCTTGTCTCAAGAAATGAATAAGCTCAGTGTAGTAATGCACAGCTGTTTTCTCTATTTTATTTACTTATTTATTTCTTGAAAAACATTTCTTTTTCTTTTTGAGATTATAATTACATCATTCACCCCTTACCTTTTTTTCTTCCAAATCCTTTAATATACTCTTCTATATTCTCTCTTTCAAATCATGGCCTCTTGTTTCATTTGTGTGTGTGTGTGTGTGTGTGTGTGTGTGTGTGTGTGTGTTGTATATGTGTGTGTATATATGTGTATGTACATATGTGTGTGTGTCTATATATATAATGGTTTTATCTATGTGTGTATATGTGTGTATAAAGGCTTTACATATGTGTGTGTTTACATATATGGTCAATCTGTATAATGTGACTTGTATACTTGTTTTCAAAGCTGACAATTTGGTATTAGATAACTAATTTGTATGCCTTTTCCTGGGTAAAACTATTTCTCCAGCTCTCAGCATTCTATAGTTGCTTGTCATTCTTTGTGTAGAATTGAGGCCTTATATGTTTGCCCCATCCATCCTTCATCTAGGAAACTTCTAACATACATAAAACTACAACCAATCAAAATGCAGAGTTGTGGAGTCCAGTCTCAATGGATATACTTACAAGACACTTCAGAACCTAAGGCTTAAGGGTTATTGTGGGAGGAGGAGAGGAAAGATTAGTAGCAGTCAGAAGATAAGGTGGTTTGCTGTGAGATTGTGTTTATTGGGAATGTCAGAAGCTATACAAATAAAGTCTCACCAACATGACCACCTAAACATGAGCTAAACAAGAAGGATATCAATAGACATGCCAAAACATTCACTTTATCCACTTTTAATCCCTGCAGGGGTAGATGGATCTTGATGAGTTCAAGGCAAAATTGGTTTTCACTAAAAGATTCCAAGACAGGCAGGGATATATAATGAGACTCTCTCTCTCTCTCTCTCTCTCTCTCTCTCTCTCTCTCTCTCTCTCTCTCTCTCTCTGTCTCTCTGTCTCTCTCTATCTGTCTCTCTCTCTCTCTGTCTCTCTGTCTCTCTCTCTCTCTCTCTCTCTCTCACACACACACACACACCAAAATAGTAATAACAGTAGTAATATCTTACAGAGAGCTATACATCTCACTTCTAAAATAAAGAGGATACTGTCTGCAAGATACTGTCTGCAAGATAAAAGATTAGAAAGCAGGGTGCCTGTAAGCAATTACCATGCACAATTTAATTCATATGTGTTATTCTGCAAGGAAGAGAGTACCCTCTACCTACACCTACCTGCAACAAACTATAGCTAAAATATGTCTATGTCCAAAAATGTTCAGTGCTGTCAACATATTCTTCCCAGACTTCTGAGACGCAGAAAAGAGCAAGCACTCACCAGGAATCTTGAGTGATCAAACTTACAGAAACAAAAAATTAACCATCTTCTTCCTGATATGACCTTAGATAAGGGAATTTTTATAAAAACTTGTTGAGAAATAAATCTAAACTCAATAAGGGGCTTCTACCCTGCCTTTGAATATTCAGTTCCCAAATAAAAGATGCACACACCTTTTCTATTTATGATAAGCCTTTATCTGCATTAGAGCTGGGCAGATATCTATCCTCTATGCTGTTATGTCTATTTCCTTGCCAATAACCCCTCTTTGTGATATACAATTCTTTGTTTGGGCTGTTCTTAACTCCAATTAGCCAGCATTCATGTCCATTATTTTAAGATTCTGACCTCATGATTAGAATCTCCTCTATTTGCCCTCTTTCTCTTCTTCATAATCTCCTCTGAACCAAAGCCAGGAACCCCAAATCCCATCTATGTCTCTTCTGGCCAGGTATTAGCTGTCAGCGTCTTTATTTAACCGATAGTTTTAAATTAAGGAGCAAGGTCATATTGTACATGCAGATTCTCTCTTTCCTGTGGGCAATCGGTCCTTAGGGACCAATATTTAGCATTACATTATAAGCAGCGTCAGACCAACACACTACAAAATTTTTTTGTCTGTATTGTAAAAATAATTTCATAAATATTTTGAAATTTTTATAAAATGTTTTTGTAAAAAACAATTGTTTGACACCACCTGTATACAATCAACTTAGTTTACGTTTGTTCCCTGTGTCTAGGAGCCTTTGAGTGCAGCCTATGGTGCATATGTGAATGTAGCCAAAGGTGAGTATGTAAACTATGAGGGGCATGTGAAGAGAAAGTAGAAAAAGAGGAATAAAGACTGACATGGTGGATTAGACTGGAAATTAATCAAAGAGAAAGCAGCTTTCTTCACAGTTAACTGTTTGACAAAATTAGGCTAGTTGAGTTTGTTTTAAGGAATATCCAAAACGATATTTGGGGACAGTCAAAGAATGTGAGAAAAGCTCTATTTACAAACATGGCACATAGTTAACCACTAACAGCTCACAGGTTTGAGGTTTGTATTATAAAGTAATCTAGTACAAGGGAGTGTGGAACTTAAAGGAAAATGGTGTTTACAGTCTAAAGATTATTTAGTTACATGAAATTGTGTCTTTTTTGTTGTTGTTGTTGTTGTTCTATAGAATATGCAGACAAAAATTTCAGGGGACCAATCACTGGGCAAGGAATAGGTGGGACTTCTAGGTCAGAGGAGGAAGAGAGGAGAAAAGGAACTTGTGCTTTTTGGATGGAGAGAGATTTGGGGGTACAAGATGTAAAGAACCAGAGGCCCCTGGTTAGATGGCAGATCCACCAGGATCCACCACCAGAGGATTTAATTTAGTATGGCTTACTAATTAGGATGTTAGTAGTTGCGCCCAGCAATTGAGTTACCTGTTGGTTCTAAACTAAGTTTGTATGGTTTTTCCTTCATGTGGAGACTCAACTGAGTTCCAGAGAAAGGTATGGTGACAAGGCACTCCAGCCAGCCACAGAATTTTATGTGTGGGGCTGGCATGTTAGCCACCCACCATGGGAACTTAGTGAGTCAGGTGGAGAGATTTTAGAGCAAAGGGTCAGAGTCTGCGGAGATGAAACACCCTGCCAGTGCCATGTGGCCCACCGGTGACTGGCATAGTGTGGGATAGTGCATTCTCTTTTTTTTTATTATTTAACTCAACAGGTGGTGATCCAACATGTTAGGCAAGAATCCACTAGAAATTTAAGATTATCAGTCTGAGGGAGTTCTATTTTCTAAGTGAGAGAAAGGTGGCCCTGGAAGGAGTCAAGCTCAGGAGCCTTAAAACAAAGAAACACAGGGAAAGTCTGCTCAAAGGCTCTGAGGTCCCCTCCTGTGAAAACTACAGCTGCTCTGAGCCACAGAGAGCTGGAGAATGAAAGCTGCCAGCTTCCTTAGCAGATGTTGATTGGAGTATGATTGAATTCAAAAGCTGGTTTACCTGCTTTTAGGATAGATTTATATAAAGATTTTGTCCATATCACGTGGAGAATTTCGCCCACAGTTCAGAACTAGGATGGGGAAAATTAGTTACTGACTCCAAGAGCGTAACAGTTATTAAAAAATAGATGTCTGTGGCTCCAGGTAGAGAGCATAACAGATAGATGATATACTAAAGTCTTCAGGAAACTTATATTCTTTAACGTGGGCTCCACGGGAATTTCGGGTGGATTTCCTGACATGACGGATTAGAAAGCCCAAGAATAGGTTCATAGAGTATTTTAGTTTACTTCATTTGTTTTGGATTGTTTTAATTTTCAAAATGAGTGTGATTTTTGAGTTTTGTGGTTATATTATTTCTCTGGGAGAGAATGCAAGATACAAGCTTTTCTGGTTGCCGACTAAAAGATATGAAGATTTGGGAGGAAGGTTTGTCTTTGTGCTTTTAGGAAAGATGATTAGGCTCTGGACACCTTCCAGAGCTCTATGGATCAGATTTGATAGAGGGAGACCTCCTGAAGAACTAGATTCAAGAGAATAAAACAAAAAGAACAGAACTTGATACTAACCAGTCTGTACACTCTACATCTGATACAATCCATACAAATATTTTGATGATAATAAAATTTTGTCTTGAGATTTATGTATTCCAGAATGTACAGCTTTGGTGAGTCTCATTGTCAAACATGCTGAACTGGCCTTCTTGAACTCCTGATCTCAGGGACTTTCAGCCAGATCCAGCCAGCACTGACATCAGAGACAACAATCATTGGTGTGGCCTTCTTAAGGCCAAACAACTCCCCCAATTTCCCTAACCCCCACCCCAAAGATATCTCAACACCCATATACAGCTGGAAGTAGCTTTGAAGAATCATCACCCTGGTTCCCTGAATTTGGGGGAGGGGGGGTTGGAGGTGGTTATTCTAAGGTTGTCTTTCTGGGGAATTTAGAAATGGTCATAATTTAATAGGGATGAATTAGCTAGAATTGGTTGTGAGGCCATAATCTCATTTGGTAAAAATCCTTATAATTGTTACTGTGCTGAAGTTATAATTTCTCACATTGGTACAGAATTTGTTTTAATGCAGAATCAGGGTTTTCATTGGCATAAGTTTCTTCTATTGACAGAAAAATTTTAAAAGTACAAGGCTTGGACCCAGTCCTTCTATTAATGCCATTACAAACTGTCTTCAGATGATTAAGCAATACCAGTTAAGGGCCAGATAGCAAATTCTTGGCTCTGAGTTAATTGCTAGGGTGCCTGCTAGATATTTTATTTAGAAACAGCTGAGAGTAGTTAATGGACAACAGTCCAGATTACTTTACATAGATAGACAGTTTTCAAAAACGTCAGAATCTACAGAATGTGACATTTCATGTTATTTATCATTTGTTGAGACATGTCTGCTCCTAACAGCTCTCCTTTTATGGATTCAAAGAAGAACTGAGCATCTATCTCCAGGTGAGGTTACACATTGTGGCAAGGTAGCCACTGGGTAGAAATTGCCTATTTCTTCTACAGACCTGTACTTTTCATAAGAGGACACAAGTTATAGGAGAGGACAGCTTAGTCCTGCTAAGACAAAATAAGCTATTCCTTAATAATTCCTGTTTCACGAGGTCTGTCAGATGACCGTGAGCCAGACTGATGCTCCAACGTGTTGATAACAGGGGACTGTATAGGTAAATAGCTGTCTCTACATCTTGCCTCAGTTCTAGAAGCTGTGTTAGGTTTCTTTTATTTTCATTGAATATTAGTCACTCTCAGATTTCTGGTGGTGCTGAAGACTAATTATACGTCATAGCATACCCAGGCTATTTAACATTGAGAAAATATATTTAATTGGATAGTTTTCAGATAGTATACAAGCTAGCCAGAACATAACATATAGATTTTAAGCCTTTCTGAAGCTAAGCTAGATAACAGTGTTCTATTTAATTGACAAAAATGATGAACTGAGTGTCAGATGTATTTTGTACTTTGTAAATTACAGAATGGTAACAGTTGTGCTCAATTTATATCTGAAAGAAAAGAGCCTTTTAATTGGACAAAAAGGGGGAAATATGAATTGCTGTCTGTAAGCAGGTGAGGACAGGTAAAAGTCAAGGCTAGCGCCCGTGATTGGACAGTAGAAAAGGAGGGCAGGCTGAGAATTTTTGAGAGGTGGGAGAGACAGGAAGGAGGGGATAAGGAAGATGGAGGAAAAGAAGGTCAACGCAGATCCATGTGGCTTTAAATAGCCACAGGTAGTTCTGAATATTATGTAAGGAATGGATAATTACTGGACAATTTGTTCAATCTAAGTGGGCAGCTTATATCAATATCAATTGGCTCTGAGTTCTTTGGGCATTTTGTGGGTTGATAATTTAGTGATATAAATCTGACTGGTAAATTAAAAGCCTCTAGAGTTTTGATTTTACCCAGTTACAGGGACTTGTGACACCTAACTGCAAGATGGGTGGTGGCTGCATGGAACGAGCCATGCAGGCAGGGAGACAGCTGGAGACAGAGAGTAGCCAGCACTAGTGTGGGATGGTGCTTCCTTTTTTATTATTTAACACAAAAGAGTTTGTTTTAAGGAACATCTAAAATGATATTTGGGGACAGCAAAAGAATATGAGAAAAGCTCTATTTACCAACACAGCATGTAGTAACCATTAAAAACTCACAGGTTTGATGTTTGTATTGTAAAGTAATCTAGCACAAGGGAGTGTGGAACTTAAAAGGAAAATGGTGTCTATGTTTTAAAGATTATTTAGCTACATGATATTGTCTCATGTCGAGTTTTTGTTGTTGTTGTTCTTGTTGTTGTTGTTGTTCTATAGAATATGCAGACAAAAACATTTGTCCTTTTCCCTACAAATAAAATATCAGGTTGGGGGTAAATAGGGGAATCACCTTCTCTTTCCAAACAATTCCAATAAATTTTGTCTTCAGTTGATCTTTACAAAATAAAATCTTTAAGGAATGGCTGACTATTAAGCCTTTATAAGATCACAGACATGTGTCAGGACACGCAGCTTTCTAGACTCAGGCAAACTTTTCAATATTTATGTTACTTATTCCACTATGGATAAAAGGAAAACCAAAATATACTCAATGCCAACTCATTATTTTAGGTACTTTCTCTAAATAACACCCTTACATGTCAAATATTGTGTATACACTACAGACAAAACTGACAGTCTTAAAGATTAAAATTTAACCCAAATAATAACTAAGTAGAAATCTAAAGTCAGACCCTAGTCACCCAAAAGCCCAGCTGTCTTCTACATTATCACACTACTTGACATAGAACTCTAATACCCAGATAGCATACAATTAATTGTTGATTTTTCTTACCTTTCCCCCTAAGCATCAGTTTACATTTCCCCTTTTAGAATGCATAGATATATAATAAGTAAGAATATATGAAATATAGATAGATGATAGATAGATATAGAAGATAGTTTGATAGATAGATAGATAGATAGATACCTAGATAGATACCTAGATAGATACATAGATAGATACATAGATAGATAGATAGATAGATAGACAGAGACACATAAACACCTGATAGAGTTTTATATTTTAAAATATTAAATCTTCATACCTCATTTATTGGTATCACTCTTTCCTTTTTGTCAAAAAAAGAGTTTTAATAAGACCATCTTCACCCCCATCTTCCTCAAATTCTTGAGATGAGATTTTTGTCAGATCTAATGTTGTTTGCTCTATTGCTGAGCTGCATGGATATGTTAAGAACCAATCAACCAATAAACAAAATCACATCTCATTCAAACTAATTTATGCCAAGTAACTTTTAAGAATGTATGACAATCTGAAATTATTTCTAATTGGTGTAATTTCAGAGGATGGACAAGGGTGTGCATACATTCTAGATTTGAATATTTGGGGATTAGGGAAATAATCAATAAACTTGATTTACAACAGCTTTACTGTTAGTTTCCTTCCGATTCCTTGCTTCATCCTTATTCATACATTCCTGACAAGCTTTGTCAGGCTTAGCTAGCCAAGCCTGAAAGAACAGGTGGTTGAGCTCCACCTATGTGTGACAAAGTATTCATTTCTACAGTCTCCTTCGACTAGAAATCCAAGAATGTGGACTGGGCTGATCAGCAATCCCTCTCTGATTACTTTAATGACCGAATTCAGATGATCTAGATAATGTGGGTGTTGCTAATGTGACATTAAGGTCATTCATTCACTCATCTATTCATTGAGAAGTTAATAACAACTTAATTGACAGGCATCATCCTAGGTATTGAAGTTACAAATATGAGAAAGATGCTGTGTTGTCCTTTCGAAGTTAATCGATATCCAGGAGACCACAAGGTGATAAAACATCAGGTATGCATACTGCTGTGAGCTCTATAATAGCTATGCTAATAGAACTGAGTTTGCTGTAATGTGGATCAAAACTAGTCCTGACTAAAGTGATGAATTTTTTTTAAATCTCAAGAAGAAAAGTAACATGTGCAGCAGGTCTCTAGAAATTCCCATGTTCCACAACGTTAAGAATGTCTTAAAGTACATGTAACCATCCAAAGTAAGAAAGTTTACAAGAACAGAAAGGAACATAAAAATAATCTAGTACAGCAATGATATAAGTTACACTGTAGCAAAACAGGGAGATTTGTCAGGGCACTAGGCCAGGGTTGAATTACAATGAAATTTACAGCTAAGCCTTGCTAAGAACTTAAGCTGTTATGAACAATGAACAATTGTCAAATAGATTTTTAATGCTACACGATCATAATTTCACTTTGAAAAAACTTTATGGCAGAAAAATAAGAGCAGATTTGTGAAGACAATTCACAGACTACTAAAAAACCTGGATGGAAAATTACAGAAGTTACATGGAATCAAAGTGAGACAGGATATTGAACATTTTTTTAATTAAGATTATATGGTATATAGAAATGAAAAGAAGGTATCTAAAATGATCTGCTAGATTTCTGGCTTAAATGAATGGAGCTATCCATCAATAAATTCCTTTAAGATTAAATAGAATTAATGAATTATTGGAATCAGTTAAATGAATTAACTTAAACAAATAATTTAACAAAGTTTAGAAATTGAAAAATATGCTGGGCCAGAAGAGAATAATTGCAGTCTTACTATAGACAAGATACTGTGTTTTCATGATACCCGAATGTCTCCCCAGTACTAAAGCTGGGTTCACTCAATCATTGGGAAGACATGGGTAATCTAAAAACAATCACCCAAATCCTGAATGTCTGCCTGAAGCTTCCTAATCTGTTTATAAGATCACATGACACATTTGAAACAGGCCTACCTTATCATAAATCATAGAAAATCTTGTTCATTATTCATTCCAAATCTAAGGTGAGATATCCAAGAATAGAAGATTCTTCTAGATCAAATAAAAGTAACTTTGAAACATTGATTTTGTAGGTTTCTCTTATATTGATTGATTGACTGAGTTTATTTTATTTTGTGTATATTTCTATTGTTACAGGGAAAATCTTAGACACAACAGAATTTTAAATAATTTGAATAAAAATGTGTTATGAATTAGAAAAGGGCAGAAAAGGGAGATTCAGATATGATAAATTCCAGAAGCAAAACATACTTGATTGGTTTGTGGCTACTTCTTTATCTTTGAAAGAGCCCTTGTTGAAAATCACCTAATCATATAATCAGGCTCCTTGACCCCTTAAAATTAGCTGAGGTCACATTTCTGCCTAATAAGACACTACGGCAGATGCCAAGAAGTGCTTGCTGGCAGGAGCCTGATATAGCTGTCTCCTGAGAGGCTCTGCCAGAGCCTGACAAATACAGAGGCAGATGCTCCCAACCAATCACTGGACTAAGTACCAGGTCCCCCAATGGAGGAGTTAAAGGACTGAAGGAACTGAAGGGTTTTGCAACCCATAGGAAGAACAATACCAACCAACCAGAAACTCCAGAGCTCCCAGGAACTAAATCACCAACCAGAGTACACGTGGAAGGACCCATGAATCCAGCTGCATATGTAGCAGAGAATGGCCTTGTCCGGCATCAATGGGAGGAGAGGCCCTTGATTCTGTGAAGGCTTAAAGCATCAGTGTAGGGGAATGCCAGGAGAGGGAAGTGGGAGGGGGTGGATGAGTGGGTGCAGGAGCACCCTCATAGAAGCACGGGGAGGGGGTATGCAATAGGGGGTTACCAGAGGGGAAACCAGGAAAAACGATGACATTTGAAATGTAAATAGCTAGTCTCTGCTCTCTTCGCTCTCCGCTGGCACCAGGCGACCCACCAGCTTTCGGACCATGGCCAACCTCGAGCGTACATTCATTGCCATCAAGCCAGATGGCGTGCAGCGCGCCTGGTATGAGATCATCAAGTTTATTTGAGCAGAAGGGGTTCGCCTGGTGGCTATGAAGTTCCTTCGGGCTTTGAGGAACACCTGAAGCAGCACTATATTGACCTGAAAGACCGCCCTTTCTTCCCGGGCTGGTGAAGTACATGAACTCAGGGCCTGTGGTGGCCATGGTCTGGGAGGGGCCAATGTGGTGAAAACAGGCCGAGGATGCTGGGGAGACCAATCCAGCTGATTCAAGCCAGGCACCATTCGTGGGGATTTCTGCATTCAAGTTGGCAGGAACATCATCCACGGCAGTGATTCAGTGGAGAGTGCGAGAAAGAGATCGGTCATGGTTTAAGCCCAAGAACTGATTGACTATAAGTCTTGTGCCCATGACTGGGTGTATGAGTAGACGCGGAGAAACCAGAGTCCTTTTCAGCACTACTGATGGGGTTCCTGGACACAGCTCTTCATCCCACTGACTGGATGGACCATCTTTTCTAAAACAATAAAGACTTTGGAACTGGGAAAAAAAAAAAGAAATGTAAATAAAGAAAATAGCTGGGGATCTGGCTCATATACATACAGCCAAAAACCCAGACAATATTGCTGATGCCAAGAAGTGCATGCTGACAGGAGCCTGATATATCCGTCTCCTGAGAGGCTTTGCCAGAGCATGACAAATACAGAGGCAGATGTTCATAGCCAACCATTGGACTGAGAATGGGGTCCCCATTGGAGGAGCTAGGGAAAGAATTGAAGAAGCGGAAGGGGCTTGCAATCCCATAAGAACAACAATGCCAACCAACCAGAGCTCCCACAGACTAAACCACTACCCAAAGAGTACACATGGACAGACCCATGGCTCCAGCTGCATATGTAGCAGAGGATGGACTTGTTGGGCACCAATGGGAGGAGAAGCCTTGATTCTGCTAAGGCTGGACCCCCAGTGTAGGGGAAACGTAAGGGCAGGAGGCAGGAAAGGGAATAGTTGGGGGGGGGAACATCCCCATACAAGAAAGGAAGGGGATGGGAGAGGGGGGCTTAAGGACAGGAAACCAGGAAAGGGGATAACATTCGAAATTTAAATAAAAAATATCCAGTAAAAGAAAAGAAAATAGCCAAAAAAATTCACCAGAAACAGCCTACACTAAGTTTTGAGTATATTTACAGTTATGATTCAAGGTAAGTATCACTCATCTTTTCAATTGACTATATTATAGCTAATATTAAGTGTTAGTTGATTTTACCTGCTCAAAAATTTCCCAGTCTCCACTGCAAATTTGTCCTAACATTGTTAATAATAAACTATAACATCAATCTAGGTATATTTTTGGACTTACATTGGAATACTTGGATTTACATGTAATTTACCACACAATAAGATATTCTGTTATACAGTAAGGAAAGAAAACAAACAAGCAGGTAGTCATGAATGTTCTCTTATTTGTTCTTGAATTTAGGTGTGATGTGACTAGCTCCTTTGAGTTCCTGTCTTGATAACCCTGGAATGATGAATTGTAAGCTAAATAAACACTTTCCTCCTTTTAAAAAAAAGATATTCTGTTATAATTTTTATTTCATTTTCTTCAATGACCTAGAGAAACAGACTTCATAAAATAGAAGCAAAATAAGCATCAGTGTAACATACTTAAAATCTACAACTGTCTTTTACTGGAAATAGCAAAATGCAATGTTGTCACTACTCATTCCTAGAGTTTATCATTTTCTGAAAAGAAAAACACTCCTGCTAGCCGACATACTGTGAATTACTTTTAAATTTAATAAGAATGTACTTCATAGCACTAATCAAGAAGTATACATATCAAAAAAATTCAGAGCTGGAAAAGATGTAGTCACAAGGCAGAATTTTAAGGATATAAAAATGTCCTTTTGAAAAACTGTTAACAAAGTTTAGCTAATATAGGGAATGATGGAATATATGGTATGGAGGGAAAATGCAAAAGCCTTACAGTTTCACCATTAACTGAATAGTCAGTTGATAGATCCTAAATTTGATCATCTAATTTTCCCAGCTGTTTGTTATGAAGTCATCATTATCTGTTTTCTTTTAACCCTAAAGGATTTATAAGCATTATTTATAAGCATTATTAGCAATAGCAAAGAAATATCTTTATTGTAATCTTATTATCTTTTATGGTAATTAATTCTGAGTAAAGTTTCAGATACTTTATAAAACTGTTAGATTTCTTATTTAAATAAAAATATCTATCCTAAAACAAAAGGATATACCTTCTTCTCACCACCTCATGGTACTTTCTCCAAAATTGACCATATAATCGGTCATAAAACAGGCCTCAACAGATACAGAAAGATAGAAATAATCCCATGTGTCCTATCAGGCCACAACGGGATAAAGCTGGTCTTCAAAACAATAAGGGAAGAACGCCCACATATACATGGAAGTTTAACAATGCTCTACTCAATGATAACCTGGTCAAGGAAGAAATAAAGAAAGAAATTAAAGACTTCTTCGAATTTAATGAAAATGAAGGTACAACATGCCCAAACTTATGGGACACAATGAAAGCTGTGCTAAGAGGAAAACTCATAGCTCTGAGTGCCTGCAGAAAGAAACAGGAAAGAGCATATATCAGCAGCTTGACAGCACACCTAAAAGCTCTAGAACAAAAAGAAGCAAATACACCCAGGAGGAGAAGAAGGCAGGAAATAATCAAACTCAGAGCTGAAACCAACCAAGTAGAAACAAAAAAGGACTATACAAAGAATCAACAGAAAATCAACAAGATAGATAAACCCTTAGCCTGACTAACCAGAGGACACAGAGAGTTTGTACACATTAACAAAATCAAAAATGAAAAGGGAGACATAACAACAGAGTCAGAGGAAATTCAAAAAATCATCAGATCCTACTACAAAAGGCTATATTCAACAAAACTTGAAAATCTGCAGGAAATGAACAATTTAATAGACAGATACCAGGTAGTGAAGTTAAAGCAGGAACAGATAAACCATTTCAACAACCCCATAACTCCTAAAGAAATAGAAGCAGTCATTAATAGTCTCCCAACCAAAAAGAGCCAAGGACCAGACAGGTTAAGTGCAGAATTCTATCAGACCTTCATAGAAGACCTCATACCAATACTATCCAAACTATTCCACAAAATTGAAACAGATGGAGTGCTACTGAATTCCTTCTATGAAGCCACACTCTTATACCTAACACAAAGACCCAACAAAGAAAGAAATGCAGACCAATTTCGTTTATGGATATTGACGCAAAAATCCTCAATAAAATTCTTGCAAACCGAATCCAAGAGCACATCAAATCAATCATCCATCATGATCAAGTAGACTTCATTCCAGGGATGCAGGGATGGTTTAATATATGGAAAACCATGAACGTAATCCACAATATAAACAAACTGAAAGATAAAAACCACATGATCATATCAGTAGATGCTGAGAAAGCATTTGACAAAATTCAACACCCCTTCATGATAAAAGTCCTAGAAAGAATAGGAATTCAAGGCCCATACCTAAACATAGTAAAAGCCATATATAACAAACAAGTAGCTAATATTAAACTAAATGGAGAGAAACTTGAAGCAATCCCACTAAAATCAGGGACTAGACAAGGCTGCCCACTCTCTCCCTACTTAATAAATATAGTTCTTGAAATCCTACCCAGCACAATCAGTCAGCAAAAGGAGATCAAAGGGATACAGAATGAAAAAAAAGAAGTAAAATATCACTATTTGCAGATGATATGATTGTATATTTAAGTGATCCCAAAAGTTCCACCAGAGAACTACTAAGTCTGATAAACAACTTCAGCAAAGTGGCTGGGTATAAAATTAACTTAAATAAATCAGTAGCTTTTCTCTACACAAAAGAGAAACAAGCCGAGAAAGAAATTAGGGAAACAACATCCTTCATAATAGCACCAAATAATGTAAAAATACCTCGGTGTGACTCTAACCAAGCAACTGAAAGATCTGTATGAGAAGAACTTCAAGCCTCTGAAGAAAGAAATTGAAGAAGATCTCAGAAGATGGAAAGATCTCCCATGCTCATGGATTGGCAGGATTAATATAGTAAAAATGGCCATTTTAGCAAGCAATTTACAGATTCAATGCAATCCCCATCAAAATAACAATCCAATTCTTCAGAGAGTTAGAAAGATCAATTTGCAAATTCATCTGGAATAACAAAAAAACCAGGATAGCTAAAACTATCCTCAACAATAAAAGGACTTCCTGGAGAATCACTATCCCTGAACTCAAGCAGTATTACAGAGCAATAGTGATAAGAACTGTATGTTATTGGTAAAAGGACCGGCAGATAGACCAGTGGAATAGAATTTAAGACCCAGAAATGAACCCACACACCTATGGTCACTTGATTTTTGACAAAGGAGCCAAAACCATCAAATGGAAAAAAGATAGCATTTTCAGCAAATAGTGCTGGTTCAACTGGAGGTCAGCTTGTAGAATGCAAGATCGATCCATTCTTATCACCCTGTACAAAGATTAAGTCCAAGTGGATCAAGGACCTCCACATCAAACCAGACACACTCAAACAAATAGAAGAAAAAGTGGGGAAGCATCTCGAACACATGGGCGGAGAAAACTTTCCTGAACAAAACACCAGTGGCTTATGCTCTAAGATCAAGAATCGACAAATGGGATCTCATAAAACTGCAAAGCTTCTGTAAGGCAAAGGACAATGTTGTTAGGACAAAACGGCAACCAACAGATTGGGGAAAGATCTTTACCAATCCTACAACTGATAGAGGGCTCATATCCAAAATATACAAAGAACTCAAGAAGTTAGACTACAGGGAGTCAAATAGCCCTATTAAAAAATGGGGTTCTGAGCTAAACAAAGAATTCACAGCTGAGGAATGCCAAATGGCTGAGAAACACCTAAAGAAATGTTCAACATCTTTAGTCATAAGAGAAATGCAAATCACAATAACCCTGAGATTTCACCTCACACCAGTGAGAATGTGTAAGTTCAAAAACTCAGGTGACAGCCAATGCTGGCGAGGATGTGGAGAAAGAGGAACACTCCTCCTTTGTTGGTGGGATTGCAGACTGGTACGACCATTCTGGAAATCAGTCTGGAGGTTCCTCAGAAAATTGGACATTGAACTGCCTGAGGACTCAGCTATACCTCTCTTGGGCATATACCCAAAAGATGCCCCAACATATAACAAAGACACATGCTCCACTATGTTCATAGCAAACTTATTTATAATAGCCAGAAGCTGGAAAGAACCCAGATGCCCTTCAACAGAGGAATGGATACAGAAAATATGGTACATCTACACTATGGAATATTACTCAGCTATCAAAAGCAATGAATCTATGAAATTCATAGGCAAATGGATGGAACTGGAAAATATCATCCTGAGTGAGGTAACCCAACCACAGAAAAACACACATGGTATGCACTCACTGATAAGTGGATATTAGCCCAAATGCTCTAATTACCCTAGATGCACAGAACACATGAAACTCAAGAAGGAGAACCAAAATGCAAATGCTTCACTCCTTCTTTTAAAGGGGAACAAGAATACCCTTGGGAGGGAATAGGGAGGCCAAGTTTAGAACAGAGGCTGAAGGAGCACCCATTCAGAGCCTGCTCCACATGTGGTCCATACATATACAGCCACCCAATTAGATAAGATGGATGAAGCAAAGAAGTGCAGGCAGACAGGAACCAGATGTAGATCTCTCCTGAGAGACACAGCCAGAATACAGCAAATACAGAGGCGAATGCCAGCAGCAAACCACTGAACTGAGAATAGGACCCCCATTGAAGGAATCAGAGAAAGAACTGGAAGAGCTTGAAGGGGCTCAAGACCCCATATGAACAACAATGCCAACCAACCAGAGCTTCCAGGGACTAAGCCACTACCCAAAGACTATACATGGACTGACCCTGGGGTCCAACTGCATAGGTAGCAATGAATAGCCTAGTAAGAGCACCAGTGGAAGGGGAAGCCCTTGGTCCTGCCAAGGCTGAACCCCCAGTGAATGGGATTGTTGCGGGGAGGACGGTAATGATGGGAGGATAGGGAGTGAAACACCCATATTGAAGGGGATGGGGAGGGGTTAGTGGGATATTGGCCTGGAAACCGGGAAAGGGAATAACATTTGAATTGTAGAAAAGAAATACTCAATTTAATAAATATGGGGAAAAAGTAAGCATAGTATAGTGAGAATTTTGGTTTTTTAAAACACTCAGTTATGATATATATATATGATATATATATCATAGATAGATAGATAGATAGATAGATAGATAGATAGATAGATAGATAGATAGATAGATAGCTCCCAGGTATGGGATAAGACACTGTTTCAGTGATTATCATTTGCTTCATACACTAGCAGGAGTGCAATTTTTCCAGCTGCAGAAAATTTTAATTCTGGGAACTCTGCAGGGGACATAAATCAGAGAGCTCTCAGAGAACCTGGGGCACCTGCTGCTCCTCCTTATGTTCCTGGTTGCTGTTGTTTTGGTTAGTGGAGAAGAAGTTGAAGATATCCTGTTGATGAAGATTGGACTTGAGTCAAGGAATCCATTCACCCTAATCAGCAGGAAGTAGTCTATTTTGCTGGCTATAAGAGGCTTATGCACTCTTCCCCCTGTAACATTCTTCCCCTTCTACCTAGTGTTGAGGGGTTGGAAGGGATCAGGGAGGAATAAAGGTCGGAAGGGGGACAGAGGTATAAACTAGCCCTATAAAATACCCTACCCCTAAAAGCACACCAACAAATGGCACCCAGTGTGTGCCTAGGCAGAATGGGAAACTTGGTTTTTAATATGGTGGAGGAGATGGCAGGGTACAAAGGAATAAATATACTGTTACAGAATCTCAACAAAAGGTTTGTTGCTGTTGTTGTTGCTGTTGCTGCTGATGCTGCTTCCAGAGTGGATTTTTTGTTTTCCCTTTTTGTTCTTCTGCTTCTTGCTATATTCTGTCTCGAAACAAACTGTGAGAATGGCTGAACAACTGGAAAATTTTCAAGTGGAAATGTGTCAGGACCCATGTAGAATACACTAAGGCTGGCTGGCAGGGGGTCTTCCTGAAGGTGGCCCATGGGGTTTTCTTAGCATGGCTTATGATGGGTGAGCTCTTTGAGGAAATGTCCCAAATATATATATATATATATATATATATATATATATATATATATATATATATATATATATAAAACTAGGTATTAGCCAACCCTTTTGGGCAGATTTCTACAGATCAACAAAGATCTTGTTACAACTACTATCTTGTAGTGTTGCTATTTAAACAAAAATGATTTCTTAATTCTTAATGATGAGCTCATAAGAATTCCTAAAATTATACTAGTAAGCCCTTTATAATAGCTATTATAGTTATGCTATTAAAGTTCTCTCTGATATTGAAAACCACAACTAGAACTCTGCTAGTCTTCGTGTGTCAACAGTCAATTGCTTCTGAGATAGAGAGTGGGCATTTACAACTTAGAACACACTCCAAGAGGCTGTAAAACAATTAACCAAATGTCATAAAAGAGAACTAATGATTTATTATAGCTGCAAGGACGGAAGATAAAATATTGACTGGGTTTATCTATACAAACCTTCAATAATAAGAGTCACAAAATTATTGATTTTAATTTTCAATGATACTGTAGAGCTAGTGACAGATAATGAATATCTAGTCTTAATAGGGACATATGTAAACATACATCTCTGTTGTAAACTTCTTTTTCAACTTATAACTTGAATTTATGTTTGAGCTTTTAGTGGACTTTTGTTTTTTTAAAAAAAGGATGTTGGAAAAATCATAGGATCTAGTCCCCAAGAAAAGGGGAAGGATTCCATTGCACCAGCATCATTATATCAGAGCAGACAGAGGGAGACAGCAAGATTTGGAGGAGGAAGGAGAAAGACCGCAAAGTAGAATAACTTAGAAATTACAAGGGAACTCAGAAATAAAGGGAGAATTTTAAAGGAAAGAAATTTTTGAAGAACTTAGAAATAAAGATTAAAATCACTTTTCAATGTGTCCCCTGTTCTTCCTGTGACTTTCACTTGCAGGCTGTGAGCCTAGAAGTTCCTATGAAGATGAGAACAAAGACTACTTAATCCCCTGCTGTTTTAAGATGAGGTGTTAAAGGTCAGAGACTGCAGTTTCTGGCCTCAGAGGAACTGAGACAGGAGGCCAGCTTCATTACAAAGTAACTTAGACTTAAGATAGGTAAACGTTTTAATATTAAAAAGCAACTCATATCTCAAAAGACCAAGTCTTGGCCCCAACGATGCCCACCCCATCCCCCTTTAAGAGAGAACCAGAATGCCAGCGCTAACCTCTAACAGAAATGTGGGAGATAGAAGATGCAACTGGAGAAGTTACAGGTAGAGGTTGGAGCTCTTGGGAAATGAGTAATGCTGGAGAAAGGAGAACAAAAAGGTTCAGACCTGGTGATTGAGAGTGGAAACTTCACACAGGTTGAAAACAAGAAGCCAATTCAGCTAGAAGGCAGATAGTGTCCATGACCTGTGCTGCACACTTACAGTTTCAAGCCCCAACTGCCTCTGGGCAGGATGGAGAGCCAGGAGCAAAAGGAGCCTATACAGGGTGACAGAGTTAAAAAAAGAAACAGCCCTTTTTGAGGGAAAAGGGAGGGAAGGGGTTGATCTTGAACCAACTGAAGCAGAGGGGCAGTCTGGGGTTACAAGATCACTACTATTACCTATCTCGCAGCTGCACAAGGTCTCATACATCGAAAGGCCAGATGCTTCAGTTGTGGTAAAATCAATCATTTGAAAAGAAATTGTGTTCAAGTCACTAACAGTCTCAGAGTTGAAAATGTCCGGTGCATTAACTGAGGAATACAGGACTTTGGATTATAAAAATGAACAAAGCATTTCTGGTGGTAATGGGTTCTTGATATCTTACTGGAAAGTCTACTGTCCAACCTTACAGAGACACCCTAGGCTTCCCGGGGTTTGTAGAATTTCTTTGCCTTCAGGAACCACTTTTGGGACTGTAGTTCAAGGCTCCACAATAAAAGGTATGAGTCATTTTTAGACAAAAGCAGCTCAGAGTCAGAGCTAAATTTTTTTTTAAGTGGGGCGATATAGGATGATAGGACAAAAGGTTTAAGGCTATTTTGTTTAACTCTTGCTTAATGTATTGTACATATGAAACTCATTTGAAATGTAAAGTTTCACTCTTATGAAAACTACTATTGCAAACTGTTTAGGATAAAGTGTAAGTTAGTAGCTAGTCACCTATAAATAATCTTTCTTATTCTTGCTAGGTCCTAGTCCGGTTGATTAGAGAAATAAGCTTTGTTTAGCCTCTTTTCTGTTTTAAAAGTTAAACAAAAAGTAAATAGCTAGAAACAGCAACATTTGTCCCTTTATATGTACTGAGATAGGTAATCTTCAAACACTTCAGAGATGTACATTACATGGCATTTAATACATTTTAATAATAAAAGGTTTTCCTGACAGAGAGACATCTACTCCTGGCAGCACCCCAAATCTACTTCAAAGATGATAAGATGATGGGAACCAAAGGACTTCTACATGGATTTTCCTTCAAATGTGGCAAAGCTGGCCAGTGAGCAAAAACATGCCCTTACCTTGACTGATGGCAGTAGGCTATCCAAAATGTGGACAAGCAGGACATTGGAAAGTCGACTGTCCAACTTCACAGAGAATATAGACCGATCCTTCAAAATTCCTGCTTCACAGAAAACCCTGTCAGATATTCTGAGCTGGCTGAAGATGAATGTCCCAGGGATACAGAGGAACCTGGGGTGACTGTGCAGACAGCCAGCAGTCTCTGTCATTTCTCCAGCTTTGGAAGGTGCTTGCTCTGCACTTCCTGTATACTCAGGTCATCGTTATCCCTCGCAGGTCTCCGATGGGGTTGAAGGCTAGATAGTCATAGTGTTATAGTTTTTCTTATTGAAAATTAAAGACATGAAAGCTTCAGTTTCTTAGGATCTAAAGAAATGTTCTAGGGCCTAAATAGATGTTTTTAGGTTGGCAAGTGAAAGTTATGATAAGAAAATAATTTAAGTACAAAACTTTGGACTCACCAGGATGGGATAGATAGTGGAATGCTTTCTCCAAGGCTCCCAAATGCATGTGGACTGGACATTTAAAGTATAATTTTACTTGATAGGGGTTTTGTTGTGTATGGAAAATT
>NC_046156.1:120556243-120589524 GCF_011064425.1 Rattus rattus
GCTGGCTTGGCCTCGGTTCTGCCCCACCTCCTGGATTGGTGTGCCTGGCTCTGTCGGGGACTGCTGGCCAGCTGGGGACTCTCCTCTTCGTCTGGAGCCGGTTCTTGTGCTGCCCGGGGCTGAGTCAGCATGTCGTTGGGCGGACTGCTGTCCACGGATGGATCCGGTCCGGCCAGCAGCGTCTGGAGACTGTTCGGGGCGAGATGCGTGCCTGGTGGCTGCAGTGCCTCTCCTGCCTGCCTGACTATTGGAGTCCTCGCTCTCATTGTGATATTCTTTTCTTGTATTATTTCTTCCTTCTGTTTGCTCCCTGTTACTTTTTTTAGTTTTGTAATAACAATTCTCATAGCTTACTTCCCAATCTTGTCCGTCTTTTCCATCGTTATAGATCCCAGCATAATTTCTTTCTTTTACCTCTCTGTGTTTCTTACTTCTTGTCTCTTTCCTGTCAGATGAATTGGAACCTCTTCTTTGCCTTCTGTTTGAACCATGATGGTGCCTTTTGTTTTCTCTCTCACTACTTCTGTTTGTGTCACTTTCCTCACATCTAGTGCTTGATCCTTGTCTTTTGTTCCCTCTTCCTCTTGGGCTTTTTGATCGTTCATTTTCTTGCTTTCCATCAGTTCCACTGTTCCTCCGCCTGTGTCTTCTTTGTACTTTTTCTCTCCTTTCTTCAGGTCCTTTGTAATCATGTTTATTTCTCTTTCCTGATTCTTTTGTTTGGGATCTTCTCTTTTGTGATGTTTCATAATATGCTTGTGCCAGCTTTAATACCATTAGTAAATACTCAGTGAAATCTATTTTGTCATCGTGGTCCACATCTAGCATTTGCATGAAGACCTCTGCTATGTCTTGGTCATTTGGATTCTGTAACAAGTTTAGAAATGTATTTGTTCAAAACTACTAATTGAAACATGTTTTTTAAAGCATTTTTTTTTCCGGACCTGAGGCTGGAACCCAGGGCCTTGGGCTTGTTAGGCAAGCGCTCTACCACTGAGCTAAATCCCCAACCCCTAATTTAAACATTTTAATTGATATGCAGTACACATTTACCATGTAAACAAAATTTTGTACCCATAGTTTCAGTGTTTTTTATGCTTTTTCCTTCTTGTTTCTCAGTGTTGATAGTTTCTGTGTTAATGTTTAAATGCCTGCCACATAGCATCACTCTTTTCCCTAAGTTTGGTTTCTTTTCTCCTTTTCTTTTGATTTTTTGCATCAGAATTTTAATTCACTTCATGATTAAATTTTTTTCTATGTATCCTCCACTAAACTTTTTCTTGGAAAATACTATGATAATTTTAGCTGTTAGTATTCAATTTTCATGTTTAAAAATTACATTTTGACAGTATCTGTGTTTCAAATATGGTATCTAGTCCATGACGAACATGTAGGTACACATTTAAGGAAAGCTAAAGAAGTTTGATCCTTTCTTAATTATGGCTATTTCTTATACTAATGAAGTACTCAACATGTTTGTTACGGTCTGTGGCTTGATTCCTAGTAAGGCACGGACGTGTTTCCTCCTCAGTTCTGTTTCGTGTTTCTTACCTTCAAGACTGCTTGTAATTCTCCTTCCAGAAGTTCCTTCAGCTCTTCTTTGCTCAGTGTTTCCTCCTCCTTATCATTGTTTGAGTATTGTTGGAATATGTCAATCATGCTAGTGATGCTTTCCAGGAGAGTGGACATCTCTTAGTCGTATGTGTGCACCTATAAAAGTGAAACGAAATTCATTTTCTTTTTACTTTTATTTTGTATGTTGTATTTGTAATTGCCCTTTTATGGCATACACTCAGTATCTTTTTAAAGAGGGCATTTTAGAAATGACACATGCTGAAGAACAACTTCTTCAATGTCAACAGAGAAAATATCAAGTGACTTTGGCAACTGACACTGCCTATTTTATGGCTTTAAATACATCTATCATACTAGAATCTTAAATTCTTATACCTCAGTTTGCTCTTGGGAAGACTCCCTTTTGGTTAGCCAGCTGTTCCTCCTAGCAGGGCAATAAAAAGCTCCCTTACTTATCTTCTCAACGTCAGAAAGTAGTAGGAATGTCAATATATAAAATAAGTGTTTATTATATATAAAAGCATTATAATGATGACTTTTAGACTTATATAACAGTCAAAACCAGAATACTATAGGTAACATAAGCTTGTCAACTGTGAGTATTATAGTCCAACCTAAAGCCTTATGGACCATGGTTTATTGGACAAAATGGAATATGTATGCTGTGTGTGTTTTATATTTAATATATGGTTTAGCAAGTTTATGATTACCCCGTGAAAGAACCGGATTTAAGCCTTATAAATCAATCAAAATGGTGGGGAAAAGAAGATGCACAATTGATGCAAGGTAAAGTGAGAGATAATAAATATTGCTTCAGTAGAATGGTCTAATAATTAGTGGACAGTCGCTGCCTTTTACTCAATTTGATGGGATGATGATTTCTGTCAGAAAAATGTTCAAAAACGTTACTTTAAGAGTCTATTTGATTGTTTTGGATCAGCCCTCCTATTGAGAGCAGAGATAACTGGTTTTGTGTGTGTGTGTGTGTGTGTGTGTGTGTGTGTGTGTGTGTGTGTGTGTTGTTATTACTGTGGAACTATAAAGCTCATTTTAGTTTATTGTAGTTTATATTCAAACTGAAAAAGCACTCATCATGTGGCAGATACAATAATGGACAAAGCAAGGAATAATCTTACTTGAGAACATAGGGAATCAGTGATAAATGAGGAATAGTTAAAGAATATATGAGGAAATTTTAGTGTATATTGATATAATAAAATGATAATACTAATATATGTCAGCATTTAAAAAATAGGTTGAGATATTCAATCTAACAAAGCTGGTTGGATTTATTAATTCCTTGTGAGTTTTCATAGTTCAAATGAATATATTTTTCAAGAGAAGATAAAAAAATCAATAATATAAGCATTGCTCTCAGGAAGATTGAATGAGAGAAAAAGAAATTAAGTCTGACAGTATAATGAGTGAAATAATAAAGACAACTCACATTAATGAAATAGAAATCTTAGAGATGTAACAAAGACAGTGTTCTACTCTGAAAGTATCTCATAAAGCCAATAACCCCACAAATTATTCAGGAAGGAGAAAAATAATGAATAATCAGTATCAAAAAGGAATAGGAAAAAGAGAAAGACATTGCAGTAGATGCTGCACACTCTAGAGAGACAATGGAAACATGTGAGAGGCTGTGTTGGAATCAGTTTGAATGTAGGCGATATAGACATTTCTAGAAATACACTTCATACCTTAATGAAACAGACCATAGATAAAAATTATCAGTAGCTCTTTGCTTATTAATAAAATTGTAGTTTAAGTGAATATAGTTCTAGTGGGTGTGAGGATGTTAGTCAAGTGGCTTCAGTTGGAAATTCTATTAAAAGTCTAGGGAGGAAATTCAACCTAAAATCACAAGAGATTTTTTTGAAAGAACGACAAAGAAAAAAAACATTTGTTCATGTATCTAAGTTCAGTGGTATATTACATGAAATAGTTTTTCTTTTTACTATTTCATAAATACACATGCAAAAATATAAAAAATGGTAAACAGAGCTCAGTGTTATTCAAATAAGATTTTACAAGCTTAAGCACAAAATTCATTTGCCTTTAAGATCAGTGAATTCGTTTGGAAATGAAATAAGTGGGGTTCATTAAGTAGTCTAGGCTAGCCAGTGAGCTCCAGAATTTGCCTGTTTTTGTTTGTCTCCTCAGCACTAATTATAAGCATGTCCCTCTGTGCCAGGATAGGGCTTACATAATTTCTGGGGTCCAACTTGGTTCCTCATGCTTGCATGGGAAGCAGTTTACTGACTGAGCCATCTCCTGAGCTGAGGATAGACATCATATCTAGTGAATGGTTTAAGGTTAATTAGATTACTGTATGGAAAAATGTTTTCAGTAGATTCAACAGTAGGACAGATTATGTGAAAGAATATAGTTAAGTCTTTGGAATAGGAAATGCTTCTAAAGTTGAACTAAAAATGATCAATCCTAAGTGCTGGCACTTGAAAAGCTGAAACAGGAGGATCACAGTTTTGAAGCCAACCTAGAGTGCATAGAAAGTTTCAGGTTACTGGGCTCCATAGTGAGACCTGTCTCAACCAACAAAATACACTAATCATAAAGAAGAGTTAAAAGTTGAACTACATTGAATGTAAAAACCTCTGTTCATTTCTAATAGTATAAAGTGAAAATGGGAGAAAATATAACATTTTAACCAATAAAATACTACTCTTAATGTAAAAACAATATTCATGAATGCAGACAACTTAACCGAAAAACGAATCTCTCCTAGAAGCACTTTACAGAAAGTACCAAATTGCTAATGTTTCATAATTGTTCAATCTCGTTAATTACTAAGGAGAGAAAAATTACAATGATAGTGTGAGGATGCAATATACTCATAAGTGACTAAAATTAGAGAAACATGATACCTTCAAATATTGCTGAAGATATGTAAAATTGAAGTTTTTCATACTGCCAAAGGATGCTAAACTGACAGAGGTCCTTTGGAATATTGTTTTGTTGTAACTAAGACCCAAAAGTTTACCCATAGAATATTCCTACCTAACAGAAACTCTCTCTCTCTCTCTCTCTCTCTCTCTCTCTCTCTCTCTCTCTCTCTCTCTCTCTCACACACACACACACACACACACTCACACACACTTTTCATCAGTTCAAAAATGGAGAAACAACTGGCATTTTCTTATAATAATCAGAGGTAGAACCCAGGTGTACACTGAATCAGAATGGTCATGGTAGATTGAGAGACAAAGGTAAGTAGATTTGAAATGCTATGTACACAGAATTGACTGGGCACAGTGACAAACTGAAGATAAGAACCATGAAATATGATTATATTATATTGATTCTATAATAATCATAATAATATGTTATTGTAGAATCATAGAGTAATGATTATAAATTAGAATATGTTTTGGCTTTAAGTAGATATCTTGATTTTTATTATTCTCATCTCATAAAGTTTGAGCATTATATGTGTTTGAGATAATAGGTATAAAATGTTTCTGATTATATACCATATATATATATATATATGTATATATATCTCCATGTATTATGCACAATTCTATGTCAACCTAAATTTTTATTCAATGGTTAAAAAAGGAAAAGAAAGATAATTTTTCAGAATATCCAATCTGCAGTACTCCTGCCCTCCCATTATGCTGTTCTATGACTCCATTTTCTTCATCATTCTTGCCATTTGTAGACATACTTATTGGTTGTTTGCTAGATATCTTCCACAACTACATGTAAACTTCTCAGGTATGGAATTGATATAGCTCTCTGGTATAAAGTCTGTGCCATTGGCAGCAGAACTGGACAAAGAAAACTAATGAAAACATGGACAATGCAACGAGAGAGTTAACTGGCCTCATGGAAATAAAATCAAACACATACACATGTAATAGCACAAGCCATATATAAGTGTATATACATATATACATACATATATGTATATGGTTTTGCCTTTGCTTAAGAATGCAGTTTATACAAGTATCCTCTTGTCCTGACACTGATCCAGCCAAGTTAACTATACTCCCCCTTACCTTGTTTGGAAGAAGATTGAATCAAAGCAGCTGAAGGAGCTTGCTGGGTACTGCCAGTCTGAGTGAATGGCCTTTTTATACAGTAAGTCCATCCAGGGAGGAGCCACCACCCTCTGTGGGATGGTCTGATTCATTCTTAACCAAACCCAGATCCACCCATATCTCCACCTCTATTTCTCCAATGACATGTGTTTACTCCTCAACTTCCTCACGTACTCATGTGTACTTGTTTTAGCAAGCTCCAAATTGGGGTTAAAATAAGTTCTATGATATTGGTAAGTTTCAGTAAGGGTCTTTATGAAAGATCCATGTGCAGAGCACCCATACCTATGTTTTTGTAGCTCCCAATTTGACCTGTTACGTGTAAATTGATTCTTCCTGTAAGTATGTATATAAAATATAACACAACTATAGTACCTGTCTTCATATTCTGTCTTAACTATGAATGTTATCTCTGGCTAATAAGAGAACTTGCTACATGGTAAGTATTAATTCTGTAATAGTTGGGGAAGAGTAGTCACAATAATTTTGATTTTTCAAAATGGAGCAATAATGTGCACTCTTAAGTTAGAAGCTGTGATCACTGAGAATACAAGTTTATTGATCAAGATCCATTAGCCTGTCTTGTTTTCAATGATATTCCTCTGAGTGACCCTTCCATGTCACCCACAAGTGAAGTTCCATAACAGGCATGGATGAGTATGTGAGAAAGATGGGGATAAACTATTATTCTTATTCTCCTGAAAACATAGAGGGGACGCCTGTCCTGACTCTGTCTTCTGGTAACTACACTAGTATGTTAAAACAACCATACTTCTGTTTAGATGCTCCCTTAGTGCTTCAGTCCACCCTGTTTCAGATTGAACTGTTTATTGTATCCCTGTCTTTCAGAGTCTGTACATTGGTTAGTTACATCTCCTTCCGTTAAATGCATTTTTAATTTTTTCCTATCTCTCATGCTCTGTCACACAACATATATTATTTTTAGCTTATATTTTTATGCGGGCGTATTCTGCATTTCCCATGTGACAGTTTATAGTTCTGTACTGTAACATCTGTCTATTGTAATAAATATCACAACTCATCCATTTCTTTTAGTAATCTTCCAGCTTGTAATTTCATTCTTGTGCTGCCTCCTTACCTGAAGAGTTCTAAATTCCTTTACTTGACATAAAAGCCCTTACACAATTATGCATGCATTCTATCCTTCAAGCTCCTCTTCCTCTACAAACATTGTAAAAAAGTCATGTTAAAGAAATAAGTCCTGCTGAACATATATGCACACCAGCCTCACTATGTGAGAGTTTCTCAGTTTTAAGTTCAATCACCATCAGGACCCTCTTGAATTATCCATCACATTGTATATAGAACATCATTAGTCATCTCCAGATAAGTTGCCATTTCCCACACATGCTAGTTTTACCACTTACAAAATGTACATTTTAATCTAATTGTTTATTTTTGTGTCTGTGTTGTATCCTTAATTTTCTATTTTCATTCATTTTTAGCACTGATCGTGTCTGAATCTTGTTGTGTTTTCTTGGGTTCTGTTAACCATGTCCGAAACATGCGCAAATAAGGTCAAAACCAGGTCAAACTATTGTTTAGATTAAAAAATACAATATTTTAATGCCCTTTATAAGGCTTAATGCCTTCATTCTTAATTTCTATAGACTACTGGTTCTTTTCATTTTGAACATTAATTAGAATATGGAACACAGATAATCTTTTTAAATTTTTGGGTGTGATTGTCTTTGTGTACCAGTAACTATTGTGTCTTTATGTCTTAACATGGTGTAACAATGGTAATCATAAGACTAATCTCTATTGTGTACTCGCTATGTGATAAGAGTGTGCTAAGATTTTCAATGCATTACTTCTTAGCCTCAGAGCAACTCTGTGAGGTCATTCTTATTATCCCTATTTGCAGAGATGAGAGAACTGATACTAAGAAGGTGAGCAAGGAGGACTCAACCCCATGTCATCTAAGTTCCTATTTCTACCACCTCCTGCTGCTTGGAATTTTCCTAGTAGCCTTAGTTATCGTTCTCATTTTTCTCAACAAGTTCCCTCAAATCCTGAGCAAACTTATCTGTAGAAATCATGGCAAAAGCAACTGAAAGACTAGATCATTGTGGATAAGAGAGCAAGGAAGTTAATACAATGAGTGATCAGGACAGGCACCCAAAGACACAGCATTTTCTCTAAATTCAGAAGACCCAAATATGATAGATTCATATCAGTATGGAGGGGAATCTCTGGTGGCATGTTCCAGGACTGATTTCTAAAACTGTAGTATAGTTAATATATTTTATGAATAATTCATATGAATAGGTAAAAAGATGGTAGGTACTTTTAGAAGTAAAGATCCAAGAAGATTTTTAACATGAAGTATTAATGGTTGAAAATGTTATAAGATAAATTTCACCGAAACAAAGGTAAAAAAAATCTGACTTTGTTCTCAATTAAACTTCATTGCAACATCGAAGATTAATAATTAAGAGAGTTTTATGTTAATAGTGACAGTGATATGCTAGCCAGTAGACAATGCAATGGTAGGCTACCTTAAGAAAAACAGATCAACCATAACAAAGTCTGTGGTGGTTCTCCTTATTTGGCATTTATCAGATGATTCCTGTAGTATTGTGTTCACTTCATGTGATCACATTTCAATAAGGTGATGGGTAACTTCATATGTATTCTGAGGAAACAAATGCATGATTATGTGGATAAGTAGTAAAGAGAATAGGCTTAACTGGATAGATGTACAGATGGGCCATGGATGAATGACACCATGTCTGTCTTCAATTATAGTTGTGGCTATTATACAGAGAAAACGATTTTGCTCAAAGTGCATAGTGCTAGAATAGGTAGACTTCAGGAACAAGAGTGATAACTTAGTCTAAGAAAGAAAAATTGTCATCATTGGAATTGTTAAAATGTTACAGTAATTATTTCTGGTGATGGTAGTTCCTAATTACTGTGTAGGTGACTTGGACTAGATGAGACCTTGCTTGTCCATGAGATAATCTAGCGCTTGTATACTGTGGATGAAGACTAGGAGTTCTAGCATTGGATGACTGCTAAATACAAGAGTAAAGACCCTCATCTGTAAACCAGGACTTTCATCCTACCTCCGCTTTGCATAGGGCCAAATTGTATCACTTGCTAGGAAATGAGCCCAAACAGGGATCTTTTTGATGGACTTAAGTGTGGGAATTTGGGTACACTTTTATTCTAAGAGCTATTTCTCTGTGTTTCAAGAAAATGTCTTTATATGATTTGATTTATCAAAACCGCTGAGGCTGTTTGACCAGTGTGGTTTAGAGATTGCAGGGGTATCATGTCCAATAATGCTACTTTGTGGTGTTAAAAAGAAGATAGTACTTTGATACCAACCTCTGTCCCTGTTCACTCTAGCGTAGCTGATCCCTTCCACATGCTAGCTTTTAAATTTTCGAATACAAAGGGTTTTTCCTTGAAGTCTTTAAGAACATTGTGTATAGAGTTCTGATATAGGGGACATCTCTATATCCAGAATCCCTATTCTTTGTCTTACTGTTACCATGCAATGAAGGGTTTCAGAGGTGTGTTAGGTGTGTAGGTTATATGTTATAGCTGCTAGAATTTGTTAAGGGGTAAGAGAACTCCCCCAAGGGCAAGTGTTATTGACAAATAATAAATTACAGGATTTCAATCACAATCATTCAATTGATTGTCCCTCCCTTTCCCTATCCAGTAGGCTGGAAAGACATATGTTGCCATATGGCCTCTGGGGTGCTGATGTGGGTCAGGTTGTCACGATTCACGGGCTCAGCCCTCTGAGCTGTGTGACTGAGGCTGTAGGAGTGAAGGGGAGTTGGAATTTGTGGTTAGATGATTTCCTACAGGAGCTGTAGTCATCTCCTGGGAGTTGCTTGTTTGGGGTTAGAATTTTTCCAGGTCAATATTCTCTCAGGTTCCTTGGCATATTAAAAGCTGATTTTCCTGCTTTGCAATTCAGTGATGGAGCAGAAAAGTAACTGAATACATCTCTATTTGCTGCTTGAATTTTCCAGGACACTAGTAGAAGAAAGTAATATTGACCTCAAGCAAAGTTTTCAGGTTGCTTTCAGTTCTCCTCCTTTCCTGTCCTGTCCCATTTCATCCTGTACTCATCCCTTCCTTACCCTCTCCTCCCCTCCCCTCATCTCTGATTTTTCTCTTCTGTTTTAAGTGAGTTTATTTTGGGGAGGGATTGTTGGGCGGGTTTTATCCGATAACATGGTTGTGCAGTTAAGGTGAGAAACCCTTATAATTGATTCTTGAATCATAATAAGATTTTTAGGTCTTTAGGTAACTGTATCAGCAATTAGTGTTGTCATCAGTGAAGAACAGACCACTAAGCATTCCGTGTCTCACAGACGCAAACAGTGAGGATTAGTGACAATGATGAAGTATCAGAATATTGAATAAAATAATTCAACCACAATGAAGGCAGTATAAAGATGTTTGAGGCTTTAAAAATGTTATCTGTCCAAACAGGGTCTAGCATAGTTTACTAATCACAGGAGAATGTGGAAGAACAAGGAAGTGGAATGGAAATATGCTCCCACTCTCCTTTTGCCTTTTCTCTTGAACATATTCTGGTTGTATAAATAGAAAACAGGAGAGAGATAAGTACACAGACAGATATGTAAAAATGTATTTTCGAGTGGGAACTTCTGCAGGGTACTAAGGGAAAGTCAGATGGAGATAAGTCACAATATTTAGGGGCGATGTACTCATTCAACAAAGATATGACATCTAGCTCATCACCATGGTTGTCACAGGACTATTAATAAGTAAGGCATGTCTCTGTCCTCAAAGAGTTCATAATTGAATGAGAAAAGCAGACATGTAAGCAGTGTACAATAATAAAGGTATCTGTAGATGAATAGAAGGGATGAGAAGGCAACTTACTGTTTAGAGGTCAAGAGGAGTTAATATGTGATCTGAGGTTAAGAAGAGGATCAGTTTATGGAAAGCTGGAGAGATGGCTGAGTGGTTAAGAGCACTGACAGCTCTTACAGGGAATCAGGTTTTCGTCTCAACATTCACATGACACCTACAATCATTGGTAACTCTAGTTCCAGGGGCATTTGACACTCTCTTCTGGCTACAGCAAATGGAAGAGAGTAGGGGGTGTTTAGCCCCAAAGGCCATATAAAAAAGCCCCAAAAGTCAGGTCAAGGCATATGAATGTTATCTGATGTGGATATTTGCTTATTTATATTAGGTAGCAATGTTGATAGCAATGGAAGGTTTTTCAAAGAATTCTGACAAGATCAGGTATTTTCAGTAAAAATGACTTTTAGGCATATGGGTGGAAGATTAAGTTGGTCATAGACTATTTAAATAAAAGAAAAGAGATAAAGTCTGAAAATAAGGCACTGACATTGGTCCTGAAGAAAGAGATGTTTCCAGAAACAGTTCTTATTGATGCACTGGATGAGGACAATGAAGCAAAGTGAAGATCAACCCTGCCAAATGTTGCCAAGTGTTGGGCAACTTGGTGAGGACAGCCCAATAGTGTCTTTCAGAATTCAGAGGTAGAATAAGAGGTTCATATAAGCAGGTGTTTAGAGTTGATATCAAAGACTAGAAGACATCAGTTGCTAGAAGGACATTAGGGCTCATCACATCAGGATTTTAATCTTGGATATAGGCTTTTGAAGAACAAAGAAGAGTTTCTATCATAAAGACAAGGAATCAGATTATAAATGTGTTATCATGAGTGCAAGGGATCAAGGACAGCATAGTAGCATAGGAGACCTGATGGTTGCTCCTGAATTTCAGGTGTCTTCTATCTTTAACCTTCTCCTACAGAAGGTCACTACTTCTGAGTGATAGGCTCAGTACTGAAGTCTATCTACTCAGTCTTACTTTCTGTCAACATAGACTTTATTTTCCCTTTGTTCATCTCTGGGTTACTCATACATCGCATTTCACCACCTACATGTAGTAGAAGAGACAGATGTTTGATTAATAATCTCCATGATTATTGGTGTAGCCAGCTTCAACCTTTGGTTACACCCCTCTCACTTAGATGTAGTTAGAGCAGGGACCAGAATAATGTGGCTGGCTTAGCTGTTGTCCAGAAGAGTTGAGTGGTTTAATAGTCTGGGAACTTGATGAGTTTAAGAGGTGAACATCAGAACAATTCTAGAGTTATTCAGGTATATTTTATGCAATTTCTGATTATAGCAAAAGTTAAAAAATATCAGGACGCTAAATTATCAGGTATACAGGAACGTCACTGAGACCGAAGGATGTAGACTAGGAACATTGACTTTGTGACTTGGCTAAAGATGATTTGTTTTTGTTGCCCTCATAGATTCTGACATCAGTGGTGATATTGATGTATACACATCACACCAATATTTTTGCTATTGTTGGCAGCATCTCTATTAAGTGTGACTTTTCCAGTTTCTTAGAATGCTTGTTTCAAGGGATTTATCTTATTTTTGGGTATCTAGATAACTAGGAACAATGTCTACCATAACCGAGTCAAATAAAATTTGGCACCATCTCATAGGGTTGATGGCAAAATCATTGTATCCATTTACAATTCTCAGGTCTTTTCCCTTGAGTTGTTTGTTTGTTTGTTGTTTTTAGGATGACTTTTCTGCCCTTCTGTGGCAGGCAGTACTTGGGAGGCTGAGATCTGTTGGATTCAGGGGATGGTCTTTTCAACACTTGTTTAATCATTGAACTCATATTTCCTAGAATGTCTTTTTTTTTTTTTGCCACATTTTACCATTTCTCTAACCAGGTTATCAGTTTAATTATCCTAGCAAAGTATAATCTGACAATGTTTTATATGATATTTATATTTAAAGTAATTCAGAGAAAACTACACCAGGTGTATTGGTCTGCACCTTTAATCTCAGCACTGAGAAAGTAGGGGCAGGCCAGGTGGATCTCTGTGTGTTCAAGGCCTGGTCTACCAAGGAAACTCCAGACAAGCTGGGACTATATATCGAACAGACAGACAAAAGAAGATTACATTTCTTTGCACAGTATGGATTTAATAGACTTCAAGTTATGAAGCTATAAGGACTTTTACACATGAAAATGACTTCTATGAACTGAACTGGATTTCTATGCACCGCCGTGTTTCCAATATTGGTCACCGAGTTAATGCTAATGTTACAAAAATCCACTTGTGGACATGACAGCATGCTCACACAAACCTCCCAGCCTGGCATTTGAGTACTGGCTCCTCCGGTTATAAGCCGTGTGACTGAGTGAGTGTCTTAACCTCTCCTCCTTTGTTTCCTCATATTCAAAGTAAGGACACTGCTTTGCATAGTTCTTGAGGGTATTAAAGGAATTACAAGTAATGTTGTGGTTCTTTGCCTGGCATAGTAACAGATAGTAAATGGCAATAGTTAGTACTGCATAACTGTGAAGTCTTACTGAATTGGTAAACACATCATGAGACACTTATTTTAACTGACAATTTTTGCACATTTGTGTATGTTTATCAAGAGATGTTTGTGAGCACTGACATGGCTTCTGGGAACCAAACTCAGGTTCTCTGCAAGAGTGGCAGGTGCTCTTAAGCTCTGAACCTTCTCTCTGGTACCACAAACTATCATTTAGAGTTTGGTAGAACTCCTTAGCAATCCAGATGTGATGTTTGGTTTGGAGACGGAAGAGTACCTCTTTGATTATCAGATAAATGCTTAAATACTTGTTGACTTGTTGAATTTATCTGTTTCTCCTTGCACCAGTTTTGTAGGAAATTTTGTAACTTATGTGTCATGTTTCCTTGCACTGTTTGTTTCTCCATTCCCAGTTTCTGCCATGGTATTTATTTTCTTTTCTTCACAGACTTTCTCATTAGCATCATCTGAAATACTTTATTGTACTGTACCATGTGCCCATTATACTGTAAAATGATGTTTGAAGACATGGAGTGTATGGAAAAAAATCTGTATCCCCAGAATTTATGAAATTGGACATATAGGACCCAATAAGCTTTATTTAATTGTAAAACAAGCAAGCAAGCAAGCAAGCCAACAAAATCCCCATAAGCTTCCTATTTCTACGTGCCTAGCTATCACAGAAGAAACAGTATTTGGTTCACAGTAGTTTTTCCCTTCAAGAGATTTGCATTTTTGTTAGGCAACACAAAGATACAAAAGATAAAATTAGTCACAGGTGTAAGCAACTTTGTAAAGCTGGCCTTTGCAAATGGTGATTGGATGCTCTGTTATGGAGATATTTCAGTTCCCTTTCTGTATTTTAACTGTTTTGAGAACAGAGTTCTTTTCCATTCCTCACACCTAGACACCCATGCTAACTAGGACCTTTCAGTTCCTTGGGCCCTGTCTTAGTTAGGGTTTTACTGCTGTGAACAGACACCATGACGAAGCCAAGTCTTATAAAGGACATTTAATTGGGGCTGGCTTACAGGTTCAGATGTTCAGTCCATTATCATGAAGGTGGGAGCATGGCAGCATCCAGGTAGGCAAGGTGCAGGAGGAGCTGAGAATTCTACATCTGCATCTGGAGGCCGATGGCAGAATACTGGCCTCCAGGCAGCTCTGATGAGGGTCTAAAAGCCCCCTCCCACACACAGCACCATGCCTACTCCAAAAAGGCACACCTACTCAAACAGGGTCACACCCTCTACTAGTGCCACTCCCTGGGCCAAGAATATACAATCACAGACACTGATGTGTTTTTACTGTTGTTAAGAGTAATATCAGAAAGGGTCATGGAAGTGCAAAATATGCAACATATTACTATAACCTGACTGTGTCTGAGGTGCCAACTGCCCCAAGTAATGACACGGAAACTTTTGATTTTTTTATTGGGTATTTTATTTATTTACAACCCAAATGCCAGCACCCCCCCCATCCCCTGCAGAGTCTCTCCCTCCTTCTTTCCTCTTCTCACTCTGAGGAGGTGGTCCCTTCTCCTCCCCAACCCCGTATCTCCCCTACCCTGGGGCATCAAATCTCTACAGTAGATACATTCTCTCCTACTGAAGCCAGACAAGGCAGTCCTCTGCTACATATGTGCCAGGAGCCTTGGACAAGTGCATACATGCTTCCTTTTTGGTGGCTTAGTCACAGAGGCGCTCCCAGGGGTCTGGGTCGGTTGATATTGTTGGTCTTCCTATGGTATTGCTGCCCCCTCAGTACTTTCAATCCTTCCCCCTAACTCTTCCATAGGGGTCCCCAACCTCTATCCAGTGCCTGGCTGTGAGTATCTGTATCTGTTTCAGTCAGCTGCTGGGTAAAGCCTCTCAGAGGACAACCATGCCAGGTTCCTGTCTGCAAGGACAACATATCATCAGTAATAGTGCCAGGGACTGGTGCCTGACCATGGGATGGATCCTAAGTAGGGCCTGTAACTGTTCGGCCATTCATGGAGACCTTTTATTAAGTCTAGAAGCTTGGCCTTAGTTTCTAACTAGTTCATATACTTAAATTTCTACTAATCTATGTTCTGCCATGTGGCTTATTACCTGCACAGTAATGGCAGTTGTTTCTTCCTCCACATCTGACTGGTAAATCTCTCATCTCTGTGCCTCACTGGCGAATCTCCTGCCCCATACTTTTTCCCAGAGTTCTAAACTCTGTCTAAAAGTTCTGCCTATCCCTTCCAGGTCTGCTACAGGCCTTTCACTTCTTTATTAAACCAATCAGAGGGTGATGGAGAAGAGGACCACAAAACACTGAAACAGGGAGGCTTCATAAAAATAAAAAATTCCAAAGTCCAGTCTGTAATCAGGTCTCTGCCTGTAACCAAATCTCTGCCGGTACGGAAATCAACATCTGAATAATACAAAGACCATCTATACACAGTGCCCCAAAATATCACCCCAAGATTCCCCCCTTATAGTCAAATGAAAAGCTCCTTCTCACATCAATACATTGTATACAATAAGAACAATTATGAGAACTACCAGGTAAGGATTCCATGCATAATGTCCAGTCCATTTGTATTTGTCAACTTTGGAGAAAGCTCTCGGCTCTCTAGCCTATCTTGATAAGTTCAAAGTTCTGTACCTAACTCACTTTCTATCATAACTTGCATTTACCAACCTAAAACCATCTTTTTCAACCTTATATCTTTTTCCTAAACACAACTTAAGCTAAATATGAGAATACAACTATCTAGTCTTCAATCCTATCAGAAAACCAAGAAGGATAAATGTTACCAGAGTAAATAGGAATTTCAGAGCAAGCAGCTTCCAAAACTATAGAAATGGCAGAGACTGCTGGCTGCCTACATTGTCATCCAAGATTGCCTTGCCATGTGGGAGCATTTGTCTTTGGCCTACAGGTTCAGAATATCTGTCAGACTTGTTGCAAGGACTATGAAGGACGAGCCTACTATGTCCTGGCAAAGTTCAACCTTGACTTTGTCCATGTTCTACTTGCCCAGTTTGGACACCATGCTCTCAGCAGTTTAAGCAAGGGCAGATTATTGTCCAGTGGCTAACTTTGCCACATTGAGGCAAACTCCATATGGAGTTTCTTCAATGCTCATCATCTTCGAAGTAGTATTGAGTGCTGCCAGATGTAGACACAACTCACTGTTATGAAAATCTTACTTTATGAAAACTTCTTAAATTCCACATTCTGTAGTTCTCTGAAGGGTCTTCTAAAGTATTGTTGAATAGCCAACATGGATTATATCTCATTATTTACTATCTGTTTAACTTTGAAAGAGGGCTAAATAAAGCTTATTTCTGTAAATAACTAAAGTAGTATCCAGCATGACTACAAGTTTGATTGACCGAGTAATTCACATTTCTTAATTATCCTAAACAGTTTTCAGTAGCAGCTTCCAAGTCCTAGAACTTTACACTTTTAGATGAGTTTCATGGATACAATACCTTAAGGAAGAGTTGAAACATATGTAGTGTATTGAAACAAAAAAACCTTAAATTTCTCTCAGTATAAAAAAAATCCATACCAATGTAAAGTATTTAGCTTTTTGTTGCTTTCTAGTCTGAAAGCAAATTCAACAGTCTACCCTCTTATCCTATTATTCTCATACCCTTGCTTTTTCTGTCCCCTCTTTTTCCTTTATCCTAACACTAGATAGGAGAGAAATCAGGACAGATGGGAGAAAGAAAAAGAAGTGATCCCTGAATCTACTTTGTTGCTTCCCTGAGCAAGATCATTAACAACTAGTAACTGAATGTCCCCTCAAATGATGACAAACATCCATCACCCACTGGGTGACCAAGAAACACCCATTCTCCCAGAAATGAGAGTGTTGTTCTCTTAAAGCTTGCTTCCTGCTGTGAAGAGTGATGAAATTTGTTGATGGTGGGTGGGAGAGGGCTAAGAAAATTAGGATGTTGGCCAAATCCTAGGAAAGCTAGCTGTATAATTTGTTGTCCAGTCTCAATTGGATGGGAAGGTGGAAGGCTTAACTAAAGCCCTGGCTGAAGCAGTCTGTGACCATTTTTGCTAGTCATTTTGAAGGTTTGGTAGATGCATTTTTTTCTTTCTTTTTTTTTCTCCATCTTTATTAAATTGGGTATTTCTTATTTACATTTCAATTGTTAGTACTTTTCCTGGTTTCCAGGCAAACATCCACCTAACCCCTTCTCCTCCCCTTCTATATGGGTGTTTGCCTCACCATCCTACTTCCATTTCCGCCCTCCCTGCAACAATCCAGTTCACTGGGGTTTCAGTCTTGCCAGGACCAAAGTCTTCCCCTTCCACTGGTGCCCTTACTAGGCTATTCATTGCTACCTATGCAGTTCGAGCCCAGGGTCAGTCCATGTATAGTCTCTGGGTAGTGGCTTAATCCCTGGAAGCTCTGGTTGGTTGTTGGCATTGTTGTTCATATGGGGTCTCAAGCCCCTTCCAGCTCTTTCAGTCCTTTCTCTGATTCCTTCAACGGGGGTCTCATTCTCAGTTCAGTGGTTTGCTGCTGGCATTCGCCTATGTAGTTGCTATATTCTGGCTGTGTCTCTCAGGAGAGATCAACATCCGGTTCCTGTCAGCCTGCACTTCTTTGCTTCATCCATCTTATCTAGTTTGGTGACTGTATATGTATGGGCCACATGTGGGGCAGGCTCTGAATGGGTGTTCCTTCAGTCTCTGTTCTAAACTTTGCCTCCCTATTCCCTCCTAAGGGTATTCTTATACCCCTTTTAAAGGAGTGAAGCATCCACATTTTAGTCATCCTTCTTGAGTTTCATGTGTTCTGTGCATTTAGGATAATTCGAGCATTTGGCCTAATATCCACTTATCAATGAATGCATACCATGTGTGTTTTTCTGTGATTGGGTTACCTCACTCAGGATGAGATTTTCCAGTTCCATCCATTTGCCTATGAATTTCATAGAGTCAATGTTTTGACAGCTGAGTAATATTCCATTGTGTAGATGTACCACATTTTCTGTATCCATTCCTCTGTTGAAGGGCATCTGGGTTCTTTCCAGCTTCTGGCTATTATAAATAAGGCTGTGATGAACATAGTGGAGCATGTGTCTTTGTTAAATGTTGGGACATCTTTTAGGTATATGCCCAAGAGAGGTATAACTGAGTCCTCAGGTAGTTCAATGTCCAATTTTCTGAGGAACCTCCAGACTGATTTCCAGAATGGTTGTACCAGTCTGCAATCCCACCAACAATGGAGGAGTGTTCCTCTTTCTCCACATAGATGCATATTTTTGAGGAAGCAACTAATGAGTAATGTGCTCGGAAAACACACAAACTTTTAAAGGTAATGTAGATTTTTGCATTAACATATATTGAATGTGCATTCTGCACAAATCAGACACAGATGATTCCCTGCTCTTTATTTAAGGAGGTGCTTGGACTGCATAAGCAGACTGTAATGTAAATCTCCATCCATGACATATAAAAGGAAGGCATGTAATAATGCATACTGAGGACTCTGTAACCAATACGATTTATTGGCTATGTAGAGATGTTTCAGCCAGTCTTAGCTCTTCCCATGTGAAGGATTCAGCATCCATGTCACATGTTTTTTATTCTTCTTGACTTCTTTCTTCATGTCTGAAGCCAAGATTTTCACGTCTCCCCCGTCAAACCTAATCTTTATTAACTTTGAGAGAAACTACAACTTTTCACTTCCTGTTGTAACAAAGACAAACATATTTCTTGATTTCCACTCCAAAGTTGACAGAGAAATTCAGTGGAAATCGGGCTATAACGAACCCATTGACTACATTATTTTATTGCTCTTTTTTTTCTGATTTTTAAAAAAATAACAAACCTGGGAATTCCATGGGTTGGTGGACTCTTCTATATGTTGAATCTACAACTGTTCATGGACTAGCTCTTTGAGTGCCTGTAAATTTTATTAGTGGTAGGGCAGTTGATGTTCTATCAGTAGTGGCTACCCCATATAAAATTGAAGAGCCAACATCGGCTGTGTCCTGCTTATGGGCAACCTGGACAGTGTGGATGTTTTAGGTGATATCTTTCAATATTTTCTCAGAAGCACTTTTATTTTTAGGGTTTATTTCTGAAATTTGCAGAGTGTGTCTTCAGTTGTTGCAATCAATCTTGTCCTCATGAATTCATGGCTATATTAGCCACTTATGGCCTTTATTTTCCTATTTGATTTTCTGTCCCTAAACACTTAAGCCTTCTTATACTTTGTTTACCAGGGGAAATGTTCCAACCCCTAGGAATTGAAAATTCACCTCCTTAAGTCAATCTGTAGTTCAAAATTTTGATTAATTTGTTGTTACATGTTCTTCTGTGTCTACAAAATCTTCAGTTGTAATATCTAATCTGTTTTATCTACTGAAGCAGCTCTAAATTTGATATCTGGGACATTAAGGGCTATATCTAGAGCAATGCTATTTAATTGCTCTGTGGTTAAAAAGGCCAATTTGGATTTGGTATTGGGACCTTTGAAATTCACCATGGGATATTTTTCCAACCAGGAGTTACCTTGTCTGCCTGCCCCTTCTTGATCTGCATTCATTAGTCCAGTGCTGGTCTTTGCCACAACATCTGCACTTAACAGAAGGTCTAGGCCTTCTTTAGGAAGTAGCTTGGCTCTGCCTGCAATTCCATTGAAATGACCTTGCTTGCCACAGTCAAGATATTTGACAGTTTGGTTTTTCTTAAAACTTTCAGAGATTACTTCTTTTAAAGTTGCATCATAAGTATGAGGTCCAGTATCAGCTGTGTTTCTAATCCATTCCCCTGTAGTGCTTATCTTGCTTTTAGAGGCTTTATCACCCCCTTTCCTTTGGAATTAACATTTTCAAAAGCCAAAGATTCGATTAGTATTTGCCTAGCTTCTGAATCTGATACTTTCTATTTACAGCTTTGTAAAATATCACTAAATGCTTCCTTTGCACCTTGTATACTTTTAGTAAGTGGTTCAGACCTTTTTCCTGTTTCTTTCTTTCTTTCTTTTTTTTTCATCTTTATTAACTTGAGTATTTCTTATTTACATTTAAATTGTTATTCCCCTTCCCTCCCGGTTTCTCTGGTTTCTAGACCAACATCCCCCTAACAACTTCCTCTCCCCTTCTCTATGGGTGTTCCCCTCCCCATCCTCTCTCCCCATTACCACCCTCCCCCTAACAATCACGTTCACTGGGTTTACTAGGCTATTCATTGCTACGTATGCAGTTGGAGTCCAGGGTCAGTCCGTGTATAGTCTTTGTTTTCCCTGTTTCTTTAACTTTGTCCTAGCACTTAATGTTGCTATAGGTAACAGTGTCAAGATGGCATTATTATATTAAACCTAGACTTGTGCATCAGCATATCGATGTGCACCTAGCCACTGATCTGGGATATATTGATACCTTTAGCCCTATTTCTCTGTTCTATATCCTTACTTTCTTCTTTCCACCATGATCACCATTGTAACTGAGGACCAACTTCTAATATTGCTTATGTCATATCTTTCCAGTCTTGAGGGGATACTCTATTTTGATCACCTAAGAATTTAATACCTGCTCCATGTATGATGAATGCACACCATATAAATTGACAACTTATAATATTTTTCATTACTTTTCATATTTTTCTTTTTCCTGTATCTCTAAAGTCTTTTTCTTTGAGAGATCATAGATATCTACTATGGTTATTAAGAATAAAATATCAAATACCAGAATGATAATAATCATAGTCAGTATTGAGCTAATCTCTTCTAAGTCATTTGTCTTTTCATTTTCTGTTTCTATTTTAAACCATTTAAGATAGCACTACATAGGGTCCAAACACCTTCTGATACATTGTCTCCCATCTTTATGTGACTTATTCTTTTTAATATTATTTAACTTTATATCTTTTAGGATTACACTTTCCTATGTTCAAACTATTTATTTCACTCTAGGATTATTTATACCCAATTTTGTTTCTCCTTTACTGTTCTCAAATTGAATACATTATCCTTTCACAAATTTGAGACTTTAACTTTTTAGTTTGGGGCTTGAATTTCTTCTGAGTGCCATCTGTCTCTGGTGCTCTTTCTGCAGCTCAACTCACAGCTGGCAGATGCCTCCCTGTCACTCAGCATAGCCTACCAGACTACCCTTCTGGTTCTGCCCTCTGCAGGCCCTTGCAAAACCTCTCTAAACTGCTGTGCTTCTGCCTGGCTGCAGGCACCAGCTGGGAGCCACACATACATGCCTCAGCTCTGGAAAGGTATCCCCAGTGGCTGTACTGGGACAGGGCAGACTGAGATTGTGTTACAGTCTCTGGGAAGTTTTTCCCATGGGCAAAAGCATGCCAGCGGAGGGGCATACCTAGGCCATAGCCCAGGTGCTCACACTGATGGGCAGGTTTGGCATGCTGTAGTGCCAGCCGCCAGGTGCTGTCCAGGCTGCTCCACCACACCTGGGAAGTGCCCTTAGGCCCTGGGTCCCTGATTGCTATCTGGAAACAGGCTTTGCTGCTCTGCAGGGGCTCACAGAGGACCTGCCCTTTCCTGTAGGCCTCCTAATGTGCCTACTTCATAAACTGTGTTGCTAGGAAGCTTTATCCTGCCTTCCACCTGGGACTTTTCTCAGGCTCTAAGCTTAGTTTTTAGCCTCCTGGTGGGCACTAAACATAACTGGATAGCCTCTGAGTTATGAACAGCCCAAGTAAAGACTAGGAGACCTTTCATTAATTATGAAATCTTGGCCTTAGTTCCCAACTAGCTCTTATATATAAATTGTCCCATTTCTACTAATCTGCATTCTACCATGTGACCTGTTACCTCCTGAGTACCTGCACTGCTGCTTCTTCTGCATATGACTGGCAAATCTCCCACCTCAGACTCTTTCCCAGAGTTCCTAACTATCCCTTCCTACTGAGCTATAGGCCCAGAAGTCCTGCCTATCCCTTCCTACTGAGCTATAGGCCATTCAGCTCTTTATTAAACCAATCAGATCTCCTCTCTGCTGGTACAGAAATCGGCATTTGTATAATACAAAGACAATATTTACACTTTACAAAGGATCACCCCACCACATTACATCACCCAGATGTAATATTGTCAAGCATTGAGAACTATATTTCAGTTTTGTTTTCATTTCATTTTATTTTTTTGGAAATAATGCATTTGTGAAACTTTTTATTGTTATCATATCCAAAAGTCTCTTCCATTTCCTTGATTAGCCCATTTGCTTTATTGTGATTATGTTTTTAAACCTTATTTCTTCTATTCTTGTTCAACCTTATCCTTTGCTGCAGAGTTTTCTCAAATATTGAGCATTTTTTCTAGGATAATTGAGTAGGTAATTGTTTCAACTATAAAATACAAAGTCAGATTGTATAAATAAATTCAGAAATCAATATTTACTTTTAAATTGTTTATTAGAAACTGGCCTGGTTAGGTTTTTGTTGGTGTGACAGAGCTGATGTCATTTAGGAAGAGGGAATTTCAGTTGAGAAACTGTTCCCACCAGATTGGCATATGGGCAAGGCTGTGGAGCATTTTCTTGACTAATGATAGATATGAGAGAGTACTGCCCACAATGGGAAGGTGGTCCCAGGATCTATAAGTAAATGGCACTTCTTTGTGGCTGCTGCTTCTGTTTCTCCTGCCTTGAGTACACTGTGATTGACTGTGATGTGAAAGTCTACCGTGTAGTAAACTCTTTCTCTCCCATGTTGGTTTTGGGGAAGTGCCCTTGGCATTATCCTGTAGTTAGTATGGTAATAGTTTGCCAAGGATCAGCTTAAGCTTGGAGAGGGGTTCCTGAGAGAGGGGTGTTTGGGAGTGCCAAAAACAAACAAGAAGTCAAATCCTGGGTCCTAGTTTCTGCTAAAATGGCTTTCCAGACTGCTCTCACCCTCTGTGTGTGTTCTGTTCTGCTCTAGACAGCTTTTCTTTGCTATTCTATAAACTCTTATTTAGAGAGCTCTCTGCTAGTAAAAATTCTAAAAGCTACTCAGATAGCTCATGGGTTTTCTGACCAAAGCCAGAAAAGCTGCTATAAAAAATTTCTTGGAGGCTGGAGAGATGGCTCAGCAGTTAAGAACACTGACTGCTCTTCCAGAGGACGTGAGTTCAATTCCCAGCAACCACATGGTGTCTCACAGCCACCTGTAATGAGGATCTGATGCCCTCTTCTGCTGTGTCTGAAGACAGTGACAGTATACTTACATACATACAATAAATAAATAAATCTTAAAAAAAAATCCTGGATCTCCCGACCAAGATCAGAAATCCAGAAAAATTCTAAAACAGTTGTGTCAGCTCTCACAGTAATTTCTGACCTTGGTCAGAAATCCTGTTTTAAAAAAAAAATCTAAAAGAGCCATGAAAAATTCTAAGAGTTGTTTTTGCTCTCCAGAGATCTCTAGGTAACCCAGCTCTTGCTAGAGAAAAACTCTAAGAAAAGAATTGCTGTCAATTTCTGCTAGCTCATCACACGAAGAACAAAAGCCTACTTTTTTATTTACATATCAATTTAGTTATATATTTCAGTTTTCCTTTTGACTGTCCTATGACTCAGCATCCTGTGACTGCTGCCCTCTTAATTCTAAGGAAACAGCAATCACACATTTCCTTTCAACATTGTAAAAGAACTCAAGAGACCTGCCTACCTCTGATAAGCATAGGATAAGCTAGCTGACTGGGACCTACCTAGTCCTGAACTTACCATTCCAGCCACACCTGGCCCTAGACTCATTGCTGTGTTCCAGCCAGGTCCATGGTAAATGAGGTAGTATCTGATAAGTAGAGAATTTCAAGTGGACACGGATAAAGGAGAGTAACATGGAACAAAGCACCTGCAGCTGGCTACAATGCTAAACCAAGAAATAAAGTATAAATACTGAAAAGAAAGATAATTCTATGAACTGTTGCGGATGAAATGAACCCAAGTAGATTAGTTAATATGCAAGGAAAGTAAGAAGGTTCAGTAACAGTACATTTGTGATCGACACAAAGGAGCTCATAGGTTCCTGTATTAAAAAAAATCATAACGTGATTGTTGGGGGGAGGGTGGCAATGGGGGGAGGGTGGGGAGGGGAACACCCATAAAGAAGGGGAGGGGGAGGGATTAGGGAGATGTTTGCCCGGAAACCGGGAAAGGGAATAACATTCGAAATGTAAATAAGAAATACTCAAGTTAATAATAAAAAAAAATCATATATTCAAACTGGAAAATTTCATTTTCATTACTGTTATAATGTAAGGTGTCCTAAATAGACCTGATAATGTAGTAAATACTTCTATAAGGCATACATCTTCCCTTTTATATAGGCCAAATTTATAGAAGGCCATAACAGAAAATCTAAGTAGATTGAGAAGTTCTGTATATTAAGACAGGTGATTTTCATACTATCTAATGGAGCCCATTTAGAAAATCTCTTAGAAGTTTCCTCATAATTAAAAATAAAATGACCATATGATTTAGCAGTCACACTGCTTGGAATGCATCTGAAAGTACTGAGGAAGCTTTCTATGTCCATTTCAGTGTTGCTGAGAACATCCAAAATGCAGAAGTAATAAGTGTCATGCTAAAACAGAAGAACATATGGGATATTTATACAATATATACCATCAAATCATTCAAAAAAGGAAATTCTGTTGAAACAGTGTTGCAGGAACTGGAGGGCATTATGGGAAATGTACTAAAATAGATGTAGAAAGCCAAACATTGTACACTCTTGTATACATGTGGAATGTGTAAAAGTCAATCTTTTAGAAACAAGTGGAAATAGCTGAGATAGGTGGAACTGAGAGGGGTAAAGGGAAGATGGTGCCTAAAGAATTCAAAGCTAGAGATCTAGCTCTAGGTGAGTGTGCTTGACTAGCATCAGTACTATCCTGGATTTAGTCCCCACCACTGTTAAGGGACACAGAGTTTCAAACCGGAAGACTTCACTTACTGATTTGGTACTCAGTGTGATCATCATGCTTGATAAGTTCAAAATCCCAGTAGATTTAAAACATTCTTACCTTAAAACGTGTGAGGTAGTTTCTACGCTAGTTAATTAACTAGATTGACTTGCTGGAATGTATATATTGACAAGTATTCATAAACATCAATTAAGAATACATTTTAGAACAATTAAGGCAATAAAGATTGCCTCTAGAAAAAATGAAATAAAAGAAAATTATTTTCTCTTTTAAAACCTTATCGACAAGACACTAATCTGGATATATATATATATATATGTGTGTGTGTGTGTGTGTGCAGGATTTATTTTTAAACTACAATTCAAAAGAAATTTGGTTGGATTTTTTAACTTACGGTAAATCAAAGTCTGTGATGAGTTATAACTTCTGTATCTTTCCTTGGTCAGATAAGAAGTTGAACAGAAGGTAAAAGAAGTTAGCTGTAAAAGTTTGGGAAGAGAAATAAGGTCTGAACAGTTTTAGGAAGCTAATTGGGAACAGAGTTTGGTAGGACTTAAAGTCTAGATGATATTCTTAAGATTCTGCGCTGCTTAAAGAATTACTGAGACTCATGAGAGAGAAGCAAGTTTGTTGTTTTGTTTGTTGCTACGTATTCAAATGCTAGCTTCTGTATCCCATGATCTGGTTGCCCCAAGATGATCATATTCTCACAAACAGGAGTCCTTGTTATAGAAGGCTTGGCCCCCAGTTATACCTGTTTGGATAATTAAAGTTGCTGACAGTCTGTAGCTGGACAGAAGAGAGGTAACTGGGGGAAAGATTCCCAGGCTTGGGGTCTGAGGTAGAGACCATGGGGAAGGGCAAGGAAGGGAAGAGAAGAAGGAAGTCACCATGGGGTAGCATGGTCATAGACATGTATGTGGTCTTGAGGGCTGGCCTGATGGAGCAGAAGCAGCCCAAATGTAATCCATGGCAAGTAACATCTAAGGGGTTTTGACAGGGAAGCAGACCAGACAGCTTAGAGGGTTAGTATCTGCCCAGATGTAGTGCTTAAAGCTTATTATAAATCTAGCTTGTTGACTCTATGAGGTTTATAAGTTACTCTGAAAATGTACAGTTTTGCAAAGGTGTTGTCTTGCTATTTAGAGCAACAAACATGAGTTCAAACAGGCTCATGGCCCTGATAAACCCTTTATCTTAATAGGTTGAGTTTTTACAATGAATATTTCTCCTATGATTTTAAGAGTCCTCTTGGTTTATTTTGAAAGATAGGGTCTTTTTATGTTAGCCTTAGCTGATCGCAAACATATCATCCTGCTTTATCTTTTAAAATCCTGGGATTGCATGCATAGGCTGCCATGGTGTGTTTACAATTCAATTATCAGGAACAATGCTGGGTCAGTAGCAAAATCAGTCAGCCTGAGAGAGTGTATCTGTTGGTTTGCAGTTCTAGGCTATAGTCTCTGGTTGTGAGAAATTAATAGAGGTAGGGCCCAAGGCAGCTGGTTGTACTGTACCCACAGTCAGGAAGTAGAGAGAGATGAATTGCAGGTGCTCAGCTTGTCTGCAATCCAGCACTCCATGGTATGATATGATGCTGCCCTTCTCATGGCTATATGTTCCTAATGAACCGCATATAGAAACATTCTCACAGGCATGTTTAAAAGATTGTTCCCTGGGTTGATTAAAGTTCTGTCAAGTTATTAACCAGTACGGACCATCACAGACACACAAGTATAAGTACATTGGAACTTTACTATTAGATCATTATTACACTGTAGTCTAAAAGATGTACATATGTTCTTAAATTTTTGTTTAATGAATGTGTTCTCTCTCTCTCTCTCTCTCTCTGTGTGTGTGCGTGTGTGTGTGTGTGTGTGTGTGTGTGTGTGTGTGCGCGCGCGCGCCTTTCTGTGTTAGTGGTCATGTGGAGGTCAGAAGAAGTCTTTAGGAGTTGATTCTCTTTCTACAGTTGATTCTAGCAATTAAACTCAGGTTGTCAATTTTGTATGACAAGTGCTTTTACCTGCTAATGCATCTTGCTGGCCCAAGATAGGCTCTTTCAAATAAATGTATGCTAGAAAAAGATGGCCTTCTCTCCAAATTAATACAAAAATTAACAGAATTTCTTCTAAATCTTTGAACTTTCTACAAAGTCTAGGAAAGTGATTCAAAATAGAAATGTAAATATACAATAAAAGCCTCTCTGTCTTTGGAATAGAAAACAAAGTAGAGAAAGATGGACTCTCAAAAATTTGAATGACTCGAAAAAATTTTGCTTACTCTGCATGGTGTTGTGGATAGTGAGTACAGGAAAAAGTCTGAAACAAACATTTGTACATGAGGCTTTAGAAGGTGATACAGAAGTTGAATTGCATACCTCATTATTCAAGATTGCAAGAGATGGTTTTCTTTTAGCATGTCTATATCAAATAAACAGTCAGTGTCTGCTACTCTATCTCTACTCCCTTGGGGTAGACAGGCCGGTTGTGAACTGAGCTGTATTGGAGGGATGGAACCTTAGCTAGGCAAAGTTGAGTGCAGTACAGGATCTCTGTTGCTGATGAGTGCTGGGAGCTGGGGATGGGGAAGGTGGGAGGGACACCTACACTGGGAACAGCTTCAGACACCTGGTTTTTTTTTTTTATTGGGGGTGGTGTGAGGAGAAAGGGGTATTTATACCCCTGGGGAGGTAGTCAGGGTCTTGGTGCAAGTGTTTTGTTGCTGTGTACTTTGGCCAGGGCTAGGGTGTTAGAAGATGCTTCATCTTCGTATTTGGGGCTGTAGGATAAGGTAGGGGAACTTTGTAAGGTCAAACAAGGAGTGAAACTTGATAATTGTTAGGGTAATAAATTCTTATTCCTGTTATCCTCATATTTGAGCTATCCAGGGTTGAAGGTCCTTCGACCTTTCCTCTGTAACCTCAGGCCTTGTAGCAAATAGAGGTAGTTCATAAAGAAGTAAGTTTAGGTGGACAGATGACCAACCTAAGCCCAAGCCAGGGCAAACAAAAGTAAACAAATTTAAATTATTTGAAGATATAGAAAAATCAAATATGTTTTATTACCATATATTTACACAAGTATGGGTTTCATTGTGACATTTTTATATATGAACATAATGTACTTTCACCATATTTATACCCTATTACCTTTTCATCCCCTTCCCATTGTAATGTGCTCCCTGCGAAGTAGTCACTTTTCTTCATATGAGAAAAACAAGTGTTAGACTCTTTTGAAATTTTGCATAACTCATTATGGACATGATGGTTTCCAGTTCCACTTTTGATATCATTTTATTGTTTTAACACCTATATACTCCATTTCTTCATTCATACATTCATTGGTACAAATCATTGTGAATAGTGTCTCAATAAACCTGTATGCACAACTGTCTTTTGTTGCATGCTGACTGATCCCAGGAGTGGTATAGTAAGGTGACATGTTAGGTCTGTTACTAGTTGCTGAGGAATTTCTACTGAGGAGTTTCAAATTTAGTGACTGGGCTAATTTATATTCTCACAAAAAAACAGTACCGTATATCAGCAGAAAATTAAATTCATAGACTAACGATGAAAGGGTCTAGAAATAAATTCCTGCAGTCAAAGACAACTCTTTTTCAAATAAGGTCCCCAAAACATAAAATGTAGACAGTCTTTTTAGTAAATTGTATCAGGGAAAATGAATATCCATACATGGAAGACTGGAAGGAGATTGCTGACTCTCACTTTGCATACAGAAGCATCAATTTTAAATGTATCAAGCTCTTAAGGTAAGACTTGAAACATGGACAGAAATAAAGGAAATCATAACACGTGAAGATATTCCTAGAGGCAATGGCTTCTCGAATAGGAAAATAGGTCAGAAAATAATAGCAAGGATTGACAGATGGGTTTAGACAAAATGTAAAAGTTTGTGAACATCAAAGGAAACATCATTAGCAGAATGAAGAGACATCTGCAAAGTAGGAGAAAAAATTTTGCTGGTTATTCATCTACTAATAAATTAATATCTGTGATCTATAAAGGTCTAAAAAGTATCTTTTTGTTTTTATTAGGAATTATTTTAATACATATATGCCCCAAACTCATGCTTATGAAGAAAACAATTTTTGATTTTTAAAACTTCAGAAGTTCTATGAACAGAGGCATTATTAAAATTTGATTGGGAGAAAATATTATCAATATATTCAACAAGAGAGAAATTGATATTCAAGGTATAGAAATAACTGAACTGAAAATACCAAATAGTAGAAGACACAACATAGAAATTAAATATCTCACATAAAATAAACTCATAAGGCTAGTAAGATTGAGAAAAGACTTCAGGAAAACATAAGTGAGACAGAGACGGAGACAGAGGCATATGGATGGTATTGCTGATGCCGGAGATTAATAGAATTTCTGAAAGGTGATGAAATTTGGGCTCTGCTGGGGAAAGGCCACTTTCATACACCTCTATGGGAGTGTCAATCAATGTTAATTAGAAGGCAATTTGGCAATATCTATTAAGATTCAAATTGCAAACACCCTATTGCCAATGATTCCATTTCTAGATACACCCTTGGCAAACATATGTGTAAACAAAGAGAAACAAGCACAATATTAATAAGCATTGTTTGTAATTCTGAAAATAAACCTGAATGCTGACAAACCAGGGGGTGAGTCACTATGTAAAATTTAGCATAGTCCTATTACAGACATCTATAAGCAATTGAAATGAATGAATGATCTTTATTGAGCAAAAGCTGTATATTACAAAATGAGTTCTATATCAAGACACCTTTTAGATAGAAATGCATTCAAACGGTGAAATATCTCTCTTCGTGCTTATATCTGTGTATAAAAATATCTTGTAGGTACCAGGGAAGAACCAAGCTTGGCTTTTCAGTGACTATCACATAGGAGATAAGAAACAAACTTAGATTTGAGATAAAGTCAGGGGAGGCTGTAGCTCTATCTATAAATACTTTAATTAAAAAGGAAAAATGTATTTTTATTATTTCAAAACTAAATTAAAAGTAATATTTATTTGCCTGGCGTTCGATAAAAATAATTTATTACATGAAGTATTAATGATGTGTACAGTAACTGGTATACACTTGATTAATACAAGTTAGGAAAATTTGGTATAAATTTATTCACAGCAGGAAACTGGCTCATTTTGCTAGGAGGCATATACATTTATGTAATGTGCCTATAATGAAAAATAAGGAAACATTAATATTATTTTAAAGGTTGGGATTCTATGCTCCAAATGCAAAGGCACCTACATTCCTAAAAGAAACCCTACTAAAGCTCAAAGCACACATTGCACCTCACACGATAATAGTAGGAGATTTCAACACCCCACTCTCATCAATGGATAGATCATGGAAACAGAAATTAAACAGAAATGTAGAGAAACTAACAGAAGTTATGAATCAAATAGATTTAACGGATATTTATAGAACATTCCATCCTAAAACAAAAGGATATACCTTCTTATCAGCACCTCATGGAACCTTCTCCAAAACTGACCATATAATCAATCAGTCACAAAACAGGCCTCAACAGATACAGGAAGATAGAAATAATCCCATGCATCCTATCAGATCACCACACACTAAGACTGGTTTTCAATAACAACAATAATGACAGAAAGCCCACATATACATGGAAGTTGAACAATGCTCTACTCAATGACAACTTGGTCAAGGAAGAAATAAAGAAGGAAATTAAAGACTTCTTAGAATTTAATGAAAACGAAGATACAACATTCCCAAACTTATGGGACACAATGAAAGCGGTACTAAGAGGAAAACTCATAGCTCTGACTGCCTGCCAAAAGAAACAGGAGAGAGCATATGTCAGGAGCTTGACAGCACCCCTTAAAGCTCTAGAACAAAAAAAAATAATAAACCCAAGAGGAGAAGAAGGCAGGAAATAAACTCAGAGCTGAAATCAACCAAGTAGAAACGAAAAGGACTAAAGAAAGAATCAACAAAACCCGGAGCTGGTTCTTTGAGAAAATCAACAAGATAGATAAACCCTTAGCCAGACAAACCAGAGGTCACAGAGAGTGTATCCAAATTAACAAAATCAGAAATGAAAAGGGAGACACAACACAGAATCTGAAGAAATTGAAAAAAATCATCAGATCCTACTACAAAAGCCTATATTCAACAAAACTTGAAAATCTGGAGGAAGTGGACAATTTTCTAGACAGATATCAGATACCAAAGTTAAATCAGGAACAAATAAACCATCTCCTTAAATCTCAGCTTTCACTGCACCAACTTATTTCTCTGGTTTTATTTCCAAAAGACCTCATGGAACGACAAAGCACTGGGCTATATAGCAGGTGCCTTTGAGTAAAGTTTACACGTATGATTATGTAAGATTGAGAACTGCTTTCCTGAAACTAAAAATGTAAAACCACTAGAGTTCTAGCATTAGCTTTGTGGAAGGCTGATGTGTTCTCTTTTGTGGGGGCATCTGTGAGCATTGTGCTCCCACAATTCTGTAATAAAAAAAAAATCATTCAAATCACAATCACTGCTGTGAAGCAGCCTCTTATCCCATACCTGGTATTAAAACAAAAGCATATTCATATAACATAACTGGGTTTTAAACAAAACCAAAATTCTCACTACATTTCCCTATACATCCAAAAAATGGCCTTTTCCTCTAACATTAATAAACTATGTACAGGAAAAACAATTATGAAAGCTATTGCCTTTCCTCTCAGCCGTTTTCCTATACAGGAGGCAGCCATGTTGCTAAGCTGGAAATGCATGATCCTGAAGCCCCACTTCCGCAAGGATTGGCAGCAGCGAGTGGACACTTAGTTCAGCCAACCAGCAGTCAAGATCCGCAGACACAAGGCCAGGCAAGCAAAAGTGCACTGCATTGCCCCTCATCCCGCATCCAGTCCCTTCAGGCCCATCATGAGTTGCCCTACAGTTAGATACCCCACCAAGCTCCGGGCTGGCAGGGGCTTCAGCCTGGAGGAACTCAGGGTGGCTGGTATCCACAAGAAAATGGCTCGTACCATCGGCATCACTGTGGACCCATGAAGGCATCGCTCAAGGCCAAAGCGTAGCGCCTGAAGGAGTACCACTCCAAGCTCACACTTTTCCCCAGGAAGCCTTCAGCTCTGAGGAAGGGAGACAGTTCTGCTGAAGAACTTAAATTGGCCAACCAGCTAACAGGACCTGGGATGCTCTTCCAGAATGTATACAAAAAGGCAAAAAGGCCAGAGTCATCACAGAAAAAGAGAAGAACTTTTTTTGCATGACTCATGCCAATGCCACTCTTTGGCATTTGAGCGAAACGGCCGAAGGAAGCTGCAGAGCAAGATGTTGAAAAGAAAAAGTAGCCCACACCCGCGGATCCCGACCCGCAGCAGCTCTCTGCTCCCAAATCCCGTGGGAGAGAGACCTCACCGCCTGGTCAGGTGGGCACTCCTGAGGCCGCAGAGCGGAAGAGACCACCAACACTGCCCACCCCTGCCCACATCCCTGGCCCAAGAGGAAACTGTATAAGGCCTCTGGGCTCCCGTGGGAGAGGGCCCAGGAGTGGCAGGAGCCCTGGCTGAGACACCGCCGGAACCTGAAGGTAACAGACTGGATAAACAGTTCTCTGCACCCAAATCCTGGGGGGGAGAGCTAAACCTTCAGAGAGGCAGACACGCCTAATAAACCAGAAGAGACTGCTCTCTGCACACATTACTGATTCCAGAGGAAAACACCGAGGCCATCTGGAACCCTGGTGCACGGAGGATCCTGGAAGAGGCGGAAGAGATCTTCCCGGGTTGCTGCCATCAAGAGAGAACCCCGTGGCAGCACCCTCATGAAATGTAACCTGAGCCCTGGACCACAGGTAAGACCAACTTTTCTGCTGCAGTGACCTGCCTGGTGAACTCAAGACACAGGCCCACAGGAACAGCTGAAGACCTGTAGAGGGGCAAACCACCCACACGTAAAGCAGAACACTCTGTCCCCATAACTGGCTGAAAGAAAAAACAGGAAAACAGGTCTACAGCACTGGACATAACAGGGCTTATAGGACAGTCTAGCCACTGGGTCCCAATTAGCAGAACAAAGTAACACTAGAGATAATCTGATGGCGAGAGGCAAGCACAGGAACACAAGCAACAGAAACTAAGACTACATGGCATCATCATCGGAGCCCACCCCTCCCACCACTCCACAAAACAAGCATGGAATCCAAATTACCACCTCAGAAAGCAAGATCTAGTTTCAAAATCACATTTGACCATGATGCTGGAGGACTTCAAGAAAGACGTGAAGCAGAACTCCCTTAGAGAACAAGCAGAAGCTTACAGAGAGAATGCAAAATCCCTGGAAAAATTCCAGGAAAACACAAACAAACAGTTGAAG
>NC_046156.1:120589624-120625612 GCF_011064425.1 Rattus rattus
CTGTCTGTCTCGTACCAATACTACGTGCAGTTTTATAATATTGCTCTGTAATACTGCTCGGAGTTCAGGGGACAGTGATTCTCCTGAAGTCCTTTTTATTGTTGAGGTTAGTTTTAGCTATCCTGGGTTTTTTGTTATTCCAGATGATTTGCAAATTTTTCTGTCTAACTCTTTGAAGAATTGGATTGGTATTTTGATGGGGATTGCATTGAATCTGTAGATCGCTTTTGGTAAAATGGCCATTTTTACTATATTAATCCTGCCAATCCATGAGCATGGGAGATCTTTCCATCTTCTGAGGTCTTCTTCAATTTCTTTCTTCAGTGTCTTGAAGTTCTTATTGTACAGACCTTTACTTGCTTTTTTGGTTAAAGTCACACGAGGTATTTTTATATTATTTGGGTCTATTATGAAGGGTGTTGTTTCTAATTTCTTTCTCTGTTTGTTTTCTCTTTGTGTAGAGGAAGGCTACTGATTTATTTGAGTTAATTTTATACCCAGCCACTTTGCCGAAGTTGTTTATCAGCTTTAGTAGTTCTCTGGTGGAACTTTTGGGATCACTTAAATATACTATCATATTATCTGCAAATAGTGATATTTTGACTTCATCTTTTCCGATCTGTATCCCCTTGACCTCCCTGAAGCTTTTATCATGTAAGACCTTCATCTGTTTGGTCACAGTTAGTTAGAGATATTCTATTTTGTCTGAGGCTATTTCTTTCTCAGGCTGTTTGTCCTTTCTATAAAGGGGGGCTGCTGAGTTTCTTTATTTGTAGTTAATGTTGTATCCAGTTCCTTTGCCGAAAGTGTTTTTCAGCTGTAGGAATTCTCCAGTAGAGTTTTAGGGTCAGCGATGTTTCTCATATCATCTGCAAACAACATTTTAATTTCTTCCCTTCTGAATTGTGTCCCCTTAGTCTCCTTCACTTTTCTTAGTGCTCTACATAAAACATCAAGTAGTATATTAAATGAGTATGGAGAAAGTAGAAAATCTTATCTTCATTTTGATTTTGCTGGAATTTTTTTGAATTTCTCACCATTTAACCTGATGCTGTTTATGGTTATGGTCTAACCTGTGCTCTTATGTTTAGCCATGTCCCTTGTATCCCTAATCTCTCCAAGACTTGTGTTAGTTACCACGGGGTCCTGATTTTTGTCAAAGGCTTTTCTACATGTAATGAGATCTTCATGTGGCTATTTCTTTCAGTTCTTTTATATGGTAGATTGCATGTATTGAATTTTGTCTGCAGAAATGTCCCTGCCTCTCTGGGATGAAATTTTCTTTGTCCTAGTAAGTGTCTCTCTTGATGTGGTCTTGGATTTGGTTTGCAAATACTCTATTGCTTATTTTTGTATCTGTGTTCATAGAGGAAAGAGGTTTGTAATCTCCTTGCTCTTCTGGGTCTTTGTGTGATTTGACTATCAAGGTAATTGTGGCCCTCTAGAATGTATTGTCAATTTCTTCCTCTACTTCCATTTTGTGAAATCATTTGAGGAGTACTGATGTTAGCTCCTCTTTGACATTCTAGTAGAATTCTGTCCTAAAGTCATCCTATCCTGAGATATTTTTTTTCTTGTGGAGAAGTGATTTATAATGACAGGTTCTATATCACTAGGGCATATAAGTCTCTTTTTATTCCTTTTTTCAAAAATTTTATTAGTTTTATTTCTTTACTTACATTCCAAATGTTATTCCCCTTCCTGGTTTCCTGTTCATAAGCTGCCATCACTTCCCCTCTCCCTCCCCCATGATCCTGATTTTACTGTTGTAAGTGGGACCTATTGAGGAATTTAACCCTATCTCTTAGAGATTTCACTGTAGTGGAGTAAAGGCTTTTAAATATGTCCAGAGGATTCTCTGGCTTTCTCCAACGTTTAGTTAATTTCGATAAGGGATTGCTGATCTTATGATTTTATCAAAGAACAAACTCTTTGTTTTAGTTTACTTTTTTTATATGTCTGTGATTTGTTTTGACAATATTCAGCCTCCGTATCCCTCTCTTGTTCCCCTCCATTCACCCTGGAATGCTTCCCTTCCAAATGTCTCCCTGATTCTTCAATATGTATGTGTGTATGGAGGGTATGCAGAGTGCATAATGTGTAATGATCAAATCATGGTAACGATGATTGTGATATTTTTAATTGCTATCATTTGTAATCTGAGCATCTCTACTTGTTTTTTTTTGAAATTACACTTATTTTTTATTGAATATTTTTATTTACATTTCAAATGTTATTCCCTTTCCCGGTTTCCCAGCCATAGGCCTCCCTCTACAATCCCCCTTCTCTTTCTTCTATAAGGGTGTTGCCCCTCCCCAAATATCCCCCTGTCTGACACCCTCCTTACATTCATCTGTCCCTTTGGGGTCCAGCCTTGGCAGAACCAAGGGCTTCTTCTCCCATTGGTGACCAACAAAACCATCCTCTGCTACATATACAGCTGGAGCCATGGGTCTGTCCATTGTAGTCTTTGGGTAGTGGATTTCTGCCTGAGAGACATTTGTTTCATTGATACTTTGTATTGTTTCAACTTTATTGACATCAACGTTGAGTTTGACTATTTCTTTCTGACTACTCCTTTGTGTGTGTTTTAGTTTTTGTTTTGTTTTTGTTTTTTTCACATTTCTGTCTAGAGCTTACAGGAGTGCTCCTATGTTTCAAGTATGATATCTCTCCACGTATTTTCTGTTCTAAATTATCTTTGACAGTTGGGTTGATGATTTCTATGGAATCTTCTGCTCCTCAGATTCTCTCATATCTTTTTATTCTGATGGTGATGCTTGTATCTATGGCTCATTGTCTCTCCTTTGGTTTTCTTTATCGAGGGTCTCCCTCTGTGATTTCTTCATTGCTTCTATTTCCATTTTTAATTCCTTCACCTATTTGATTGTATTTTCCTGGATATCTTTCAGGGATTTTTGTGGTTCCTCTCTGTAGGCTTCTACCTATTTATTTATGTTTTCCTCCATTTCTCTAAGGGAGTTCTTTATGTCTTTCTTAAAGTCCTCCATCATCATGATCTAATGTGATTTTAAATCTAGATCTTGCTTTTCTGGTGTGTTTGGATACTCAGTGTTTGCTTTGCTGTAAGAATTGGGCTCCGATGATGCTATGTAGTCTTGGTTTCTGTTGCTTGGGTTCCTGTGCTTGCCTCTTGCCATCAGGATATCTCTGGTTTTACCTTATTCTGCTATTTCTGACAGTGGCTAGACGGTCTTATAGGCCTGCGTGTAGGGAGTGGTGTAGACCTGTTTTCCTGTTTTCTTTCAGCCAGTTATGGGAACAGAATATTCTGCTTTCAGAGAGTTATCTTTCCTGTCTACTTGTCTTTAGCTGTTCCTGTGGGCCTGTGTCCTGAGTCCACCAGGCAGGTCACTTGGATCAGAAAAGTTTGTCTTGCCTGTGATCCCAGGGCTGAAGTTGCACCTGGGGGTGCTGCTTTTGAACTCTCAGTGAGGGCTGCAACCAGGAGGGCCTGAACTGGTTTTCCCAGGGATCCCAGTGCACTGTGGTCCCAGATGGCTTTAGGTGGATTCCACTGGAGTCAGATATGTGGGAAGAGTGTAGTCTCTTCTGGCTTCCCAGGCATGTCTGCCCCTCTGAAGGTTTAGCTCTCTCTCCCACAGGTTTGGGAGCAGGGAGCTGTTTGACAAGATAAGCAAGGTTCCAGCTCCAACTAAAACCCGGAAGTGTCTGATCCCAGAGGAATATTGCCCCTGTGAGTCCTGAGTCCACCAGTCAGGTCACTTTGAGCATAAAAGTTTGTCTTATCTCTGGTCCTGCGGCTGAAGTTGCTCCTTGGGGGCTGCTTTTTAGCTCTCCATGAGTACGGCAACCAGGAGGGCCTGAACTGACTTTTCCCTGGGCCCCATGCACCGGGGTCCCAGATAGCATTAGGCATTTTTCTCTGGAGTTAGAAATGTGGGCAGAGTGTAGTCTCTTCTGGCTTTCCAGGTGTGTCTGCCCCTCTGAAAGTTTAGCTCTCCTTCCCTCGGGTTTTGAGTGCAGGGAGCTGTGGATGGGGTCCGTTCTGGTTCTGGCAGTGTCCCTGGTACTCCAGCCTTGAGTGCCCCTATCTTCTGGTTCCCAGAGGCCCTATACAGTTTTTCTTGGGCCAGGGATGTGGGCAGGGGTGAGCAGTATTGGTGATCTCTCCCTCTCTGCAGTCTCAGGAGTGCCCACCTGTCCCACAGGTTTGGGAGCAGGAAGCAGTTCTCTCCACTTTTCAATTAGTCACATATTGCTATGAACTTTCCACTTATATCTACATTCACTGTGTCACATAAATTTGGGAATGATGTATATCCATTTTCACTTAATTCTAGAAAGTCTTTGATTTTTCTTTAAGAGCCTCTATCATTTTCATAAGGCTGCTCTAAGGTCTTGTCCCATTCTTTAGCTGTGTTGGAATATTCAGTTTCTGTTATGGTAGGGTTGCTGGGTTCCAATGGGTACATGCTGTCCTGGATGTTATTGGTTGTGCTCTTCAGGTTGACATCTAGGCACCTAAGCTCTGAAGATTATAGGTCTGGGTGATGAGATCTGCTTTTGTCTCTCCAGAATGAGTATTTTGTTCTTTCTCTCTGATTCCTGGATTTTAGGAGGGTGTGGTGGCTTTCTGGTGCATTGTAGAAAACTTTGTAAGCACCTGTTCTCATGGCCTGCTCTGCTTGCATGTTTCCAACCTGTGCCTGCTGGGATTGGAGGGTGTGATCATGGGGTCAGTAGGAGAACGTAGGGTTGGAGATCTTTGTGATCCCTGTGATCCCCACTAATATAGAAGGGAAATGGAGACTGCAGCAGGTTTTATGCTACAGAGCTGGGAATGGGACTCAGAGTTTGTGTTTGGAGAATCAGAAGGATTTCTATGGATCCAACATCATCCTACATGTAGCCCTGGCAGTAGTGACCTTTGAAATTAGCAGGAATGGGAACTGTGGTTGTGTGTTCGGACAAAGCAACAAGTGAGGAGAGGGAGAACACAAAGGGAAGCTCTTTAGGATCCACTGATGAGAGGAAAGGATGGGGCAGGTAGAAATCCACAGGGGTTTGATGCATTCTAGGAGGTGAGACTGTGGTAGAGCATCTATGGGAACTGAGGGAGAAATGAAGTTTGATAGGCAGCCTGCCAGGTTTAAAAACTCTCAAGTTAAACTAAGTTTAACAAAATAGAATTAACATTTGATCTAGCCAACATTGATATACTTTTTAAAATAGTTAACATAGGCCCACATTCTAATCTTCTATCTTTACACATAGAAGGTGTAATTATAGGCTATAATGTATGAATAGGTAAACAATATGAGGAACTAACTGTCTTCCTAAGGGCACAGTACTATGACTTTATAAAAAAATAAATCTTAGAAAGGACTGAAAGAGCTTGAAGGGGCTTGAGATCCCATATGAACAGCAATGCCAACTAACCACAGCTTCCAGGGACTAAGTCACTACCCAAAGACTATACATGGACTGACCCTTGGCTCCAACCTCATAGGTAGTAATGAATAGCCCAGTAAGAGCATGAGTGGAAGGGGAAGCCCTTAGTCCTGCCAAGACTGAACCCCCAGTGAATGTGATTGTTGGGGAGAGGGTGGTAATGGGGGGAGTATGGGGAGGGGAACACCCATAGAGAAGGGGAGGAGCATGCGTTAGGGGCATGTTGGGCCAGAGACCAGGAAAGGGAATAACAATCAAAATGTAAAAAAGAAATACCCAAGTTAATAAAGATGAACGAAAAAAAAATTACTAACTTTTCAACAGTTTGTATTTGAAGGGAAATAAGCTTGTGTCCTGTATGATTCTGGGGTCTTCCTGGTGGACACCCACAACTGTAGCAAACACTGTTTTCATTGACATCACTTTAAATGTTTTTGTCTGGTGTTTGAATTATGTATAAATGAAACATCAATGGAATCCTGTATGTTGGGATTCTTCTCTACACTGGGGTGTGAGATTCACACAGGCTGAGTTGTGGGGAGGGCCTTTCTCCATCCTTGAAGTAAGGAACACATTCATTAAGTTGGCAGCAATTCAAGGCTTCTGCTCACAAGCACCTGGCTTGTTTGTACTTCAGTGTTGTGGTAACTGTGAGGGACAGAGGGGAGGGTCCTCCTTGCCTTTTTATTAACTCATTTATGTTGCAGATATCCTAGGAGTGGAAATATTAGGGCCAGAGCATCCTGAAATTTTTCAGGTTGGAGGGACTGCCAAATAGGTAATTTTGTCAACTCAGACATTTTCCAGACTAGACAGTCGAAAACTTCATTTTTCCACAGGTTCACTACTGCCTGGTTCTGACAGATGTTAAGGATAATTGTGATAGATGATTAACTTGTGATTTTCATTTCCCTGTTGTTTTGTATCATTGAAAGGATTAGTATTGCTGTGAGAAACACTATGACCTGAAATACTTTAATCAGCCTACACCTACACGCTCACATTGCTGTTAATCCCTGAAGGAAATCAGGACTAGAATTCATGCAGGAAGCAGGAGCTGATGCAGAAGCCATGGAGAAATCTTACTTATTGCCTTGCTTCTCCTGGCAATGTCAGCTTGCTCTCTTATGGAACCCAAAGACTACCAGAACAGGGAACACACCATGCACAATGGTCTCGCCCTCTCCAATCAGTCAATATAGAAAATGCCTTGTAGCTGGATTTCCTGGAGGCATTTTCTCAGTTAAGATTCCCTTCCATCAGATCCCTCTACTTTGTCTTGTTAGTTAATATAAGACAGGCCAGCATTTGTAGTAAAGCTGGAGATCCCTTGACTTTATTATGAATCATGTGCACATTCTCCTTTATGATGATGTGCCTGCTCGACTGTTGTCATAATTGCACAACTTGGTTTTGTTGTTTCTTTTATTTAATATTTGGTTGGCTGTTTTTGTTTTGTTTTTTTGATATTAATTTGTTTAAGAAGAATGACATCAATTCAAATAAACTAATTTCCCATGGCAGCCTTACTCACTGTGCATTCCATGCCACCACTTCAGTTTAGGTCCTTCTGCTTCTACTTCTTGAATATAATTTTCAGAAGGACACCTCTGACTTTTCAGAGTTGATCTTTTGGGGAGTTATAAATAATGGTGTGGATATTCATGTGGAATCTGTGAGATTGTTTTCGTTTTGGAGAGAGAGAATCAACATATATGTGACAGACACACCTATCAAACACCCAGGAGACCGACTTTTTCCAACGCAGGCCCCTTAGAATATACAGTTTTTCTGCATATAGAGAAAACAGAGATTTTCATCTCTTCTAGGCAGAATTATGAATCATTTTTCACAATGACCTTCTTGTATATAAGCAATTTCCTCTGACAATCACAAGACAATTGTGAACTAAAACATTAATCACTCCACACATAACCACAGCCCAATTTCAGGTTGATTCTTCTCTCTCTCTCTCTCTCTCTCTCTCTCTCTCTCTCTCTCTCTCTCTCTGTGATTTGAAATAGAGTATCTTTATATAGCCTTGGCTGTTTTAAACTCACTCTATAGAGCAAACTGGTCTAAAAATAACACAGAGATGTTCCTACATCTCCCCCTGAAGTCTGGAATTTAATTGCTTAACTTCTTAATTCATAAGGCACAATATTAAGGTTGGGAAAGGATATGAAAATGAAAAATATATAATGTAAATGTATTTTTATATATATGGAATGTACATGGTTGTCGTGCAGGAATTGGGCCCTATCAGTGCAGAGACAGAGGAAGAGGAATAGGTGTCCTGTAGTTTGAGCTGCACACGGAGCTCACCACAGTAGAAAGAGATGAATGGAAATATCAATGTATATCTTTCTACCCCAATTTGCTTGATATGATTATTCCCTCTGGCAAATGCAAAAGTAGATCTTTTTCATGCTCTCTTCTTCTCCTTTTATGTATACATTCTCAGTTACTGTTGTAACATCTTTCTGTACTCCAACATAGCCTTCATTCTCCTATCCTATCTCTGTCTCCCTGTTAAGATTAGTCATGAGTACCACACACCCTGACTCACTTACTCCATTAATGAATACCCCAGAGAACAATCAGTATAAATGTTCAGTGTGCCTCTGGCATCCTCTGCTTAGTCTACAGACAATTTTCTTTTTTCTGGAATCAATCCACAAATACAGGCAGGAAAGTTGCATCTGTGTGTTTAGCAGAAGAGAGAATTGGGGACCTCAACATGCTAGGCAAGTTCCCTACCATTGAACTAAGTTTTCACACTTCATAACTTTATTACTCCTATGAGTTCTTTCAAAAGAAGTGTACAGCAAATCAGTAGCCAACATTAAATAAAATGGAGAGAAATTAGAATCAATATCACTAAAATCAGGGACAAGACAAGGTTGCTTACTACCTCCCTATCTATTCAATATAACACTTGAAGTCCTATGCAAAACAATTAGAGAACAAAAAAGGGTCAAACAATACAAATTATAAAGGAAGTATTCAAAATACTACTATTTGCAGATGATATTGTAAACTTAAGGAATACCAAAAATTCCACCAGAAAAGTCCTAAATCTGAAAAACAACTTCGGCTAAGTGTCTGTATATAAAATTAACTTAAACAAATCAGTAGCCTTTTTCTACTCTAAGGATAAACATGCTGTGAAAGAAACTAGGCCAATAACACTCTTCACAATAGTCACAAATAATAAAAAAATAACACCTTGGTGAAACTCTCACCAAGAAAGTGAAAGATCTGTATGACAAGAACATCAACTGTCTTAAAAAAAGAATTGAGGAAGATCTCAGATTTTGGAAAGAACTCCCATGCTCATGGATTGGCAGGATTAATATAGTAAAAATGGATAACTTGCTGAAAGCAAAATGCTGATTCACGGCAATCCCCATTAAAATTTCAACTCAAATCTTCATAAACTTAGAAAGGGCAATTTGCAAATTCATTTGGAATAACAAATACACAGGATAGCAAAAACTATTCTTAACAATAAAAGAACTTCTGGAGCAATCACCATCCCTGACCTCAAGCTGTATTACAGAGCAATAGTGATAAAAACTGTATGGTATTCGTACAGAGACAGGCAGGTAGATCAGGGGAATAAAATTGAAGACCTAGAAATGAACCCATATACCTATGGTCGCTTGACCTTTGACAAAATAGCTAAAAGAATCGAGGGGAAAAATGACAGTATTTTCAATAAATGGTACTGGTTCAACTGTCAGTCAGCAGGTAAAAGAATGCAAATTGATCCATTCTTATTGCCTGGTACAAAGCTCTAGTCCTAGAGGATCAATAACTTCCAAATAAAACCAGATATACTGAAACTAACAGAAGAGATAGTGGGGAAGAGCATCAAACACATGGGCACAGGGGAAAATTTCCTGAACAGAACACCAATGGCATATGCTCTAAGATCAACAGTAGACAAATGGGACCTCTCAAAATTGCTAAGCTTCTGTAAGGTAAAGGATACTGTCAATAGGAAAATATGGCAACCAACAGATTGGAAAAGGTCATTACAGATCTCACATGCAATAGAGGGCTAATATACAATATACACAAAGAACTCAAGAAGTTAGACTCCAGAGAATCAAATAACCCTATTAAAAATGGGGTACAGAGCTGAACAAAGAATTCTCAACTTTGGAATATTTAATGACCTGGAAGCTCTTAAAAGAGATATTCAACATCCTTAGTCATCAGGAAAATGCAAATTAAAACAACCTTGAGTCACAAAAGTCAGAATGGCTAAGATTAAAAATTCAGGTGACAGTAGATGCTGGCAAGGATGTGAAGAAAGAGGAATACTTCTCCATTTTGGGGGGATTACAAACTGATATAATCACTGCGGATATCAATCTGGCAGTTCATCTGAATTGGACATAGTACTTTCCCCCAATATAACAAGGATATATGCACCATTATATTCCCAGCAGCCTTACTTATAATAGCCAGAAGCTAGAAAGCACTCAATTGTTCTTCAACAGAGGAATGGATTCTGAAACTGTGGTACATTTCCATAACCAAGTACATTGCAGAGGTCAAGAAGTGCTTGCTGACAGGAGCCTGATATTGATGTCTCCTGAAGATGCTATTCCAGAACTTTACAGATACAATGGGAATGCATGCAGCTAAGCATGGGACCCCAATGGTAGAGTTAGAGAAAGGACTGAAGGAGCTGAAGGGGTTTGGAACACCATAGGTAGAAAAACAATATCATCTAACCAGAGAACTCAGAGCTCCTAGGGATGAAACCACCAACCAAAGAGTACACACAGAGGGATCCATGTCTCCAGCAGCATATGTAGCAGAGAATGGCCTTATCTGCCAACAATGGGAGGAGAAGCCCTTGGTCCTGTGCATGCTGGATTCCCTAGTGTAGAAGAATGCCAGGGCATGAAGGCAATAGAGAAATGTTGGTGTTAGGGGGCACATCCTTATATAAGCAGGAGGATGGGGATGGGAGTGGGGGTAACCAAAAAGGAGATAAAGTTTGAAAAATAAATACATGAAATAAAATAAAAATTCTTGACCAGTTATTCTAAAGAAATCTTAGGTCAAGAAGGACATAGAGCATATATTACTGTGTTTCTGAGACTGATGTCACTTATAATTTGTTATATCAGTACATGGGGCAGCTGAGGTCTCTAATCCCAGCACTGCAGAGCATAAAACAGAGCAATCTTTATTACTTAGAGGTCAAAATCATCTACATCAAGAATTGTAATATAACAAAAAATGTAGGTTTCTGTAAATCCAACAGAGGGGATTCAAAAAGTTCATTTATTGGGTTTTCTATTCTCCCATGGTCATTGGTTTCTCCCTAAGACCAGCCCAGGCTCTGCTGCAAAGTGAGCATAGTACAAGGGTCCTTTAGCATTTCTGGACAAACCAGTAAGTTTTTAATCAACATTCCAAGAAATGTGAAGCCCCTCCTGGGTTGGTGTGTCCTCACAATGATGGGTAAAAAAAACTTCTATTTGGAAAAATAGGAGAATTCAGCCAGGATCAGCTGATTCAGTGTCCAGAACATTTATGAGATTCTACCAGATTTTTAGTGTAAGTCATTCAGTCTGCAACCTCCACACACACGATGCACTACCTGTCAAATCAGAAACCAAGGAATATTTGATCACAGTCCATAGTGTTGGAGTGTAGTGCCAGGTAAATGTTAGTAATCTCCTAAAACACGGACAGAAGCTAATCTGAAACAAGTTAAATCAGGGTCTTTATTCTATTCTAGCTAACTCAGGCCCCTCCAACACATCATGTTTACTGGCATAGAATGATTATATCAAATTTGATATCGGGGCCTACAGGAGGACTCCTTTTCTGATGTTAAAGGGTAACCTTTCCTATCCCTTGTTGATCTGCATTCATCAGTCCAGTGGCAGACTTTGACACACTTTTTGCATTTTCCAGAAGGCTGAAGTTTTCTCTTTGTATTGTTTCTAGGTTTAAAAATTGTTTCTAGTCATGTCTTGCCTATAATCCGTTTTCAAATTACCTTCCGTACCACAATTAGAATAACTCCCATTAGGGATGAAGATCCCGGGAGACAAGCTAGGGGAAAAAGAAGACTTTGATTGAAAAAGAGGCCTGGGTTCTGTTTGAGAAGATTGCAAAATACATTGGAGAGAATCTACAACTCCTACTGGACAGACTGGATGGCACCTACTTTTTCTAGCTCCACAAAGACCAAGTGTATTATCTGAGTGAGATGAGCCCTAAACTGGACACCAACATATCTGGAATAATCTAGTGTCCCTGGGGACATGTTTTGGAAAGTTTACTAAGACCCACACTTTCTCGTTGCACATTAAAACACCTTTACCCTATGCCAAGTATGGACAAAACTGGAGTAGAGCAATCCTTCTTGTATGGAAACCCGGTGTGAAATCCTGTCTGAGTTGAATCACTGAATATACATCTCAGTACCAGGGAGTAGTGGTTTATTCCATGGCAGACATTCCTTTGGGTTTTAGGATAGCAGCGAAGTCTACCCAAGAGTGCAGAAAAGTGGACCCCATTGTAGTGGTCATATTCCATCTAGCAGATATTGGAGAGTATGTATGCCAAGAAGAGACATTGATTTATAATAGTCATCCCAAGAACATTTTGCTGTGTGAGAGGACTTAGCTTTGTTTCCTATGCTAGCCTTCATGTTAAATCAGGATAACACTGAGATATGCAGCTTGGATTCTTATCAACAGAAATGGCTCAAAAATAGGGTTTCTGGAACTCTAGAGTCAAATCCAGGTGGATAACAAGGGGAAGGCCAGCTCAGGCTATTTGGCAAGTTCAAGGCTATCTTGGGCTACCTAGTGAGATTTTTCTCAAAAATCTAAAACACGCAAAGCAGAACCTGTGACTGTTTGTGTGAACAAATAGAGTGTTTCTATTTTGTATCTGCATCATGTTTGTTTGAATCAGAAAACTTGTTCTGAGTGACAGCTTCTCTGATACTTCAGTGAGAACAGGGATAATCTTACTGTTAACTGTGATACCACTTTTCCAGGATGATAATAGCACAGTGGACTTTAAGGATAGTGTGCCATGCCTGTGGTTTTATATATGAAGTTTAATAAATTTTAATGGTTTAAAAAATATCTGCCATTTTGATTTTTCTTAATACCTTTAGAAATTACTTCTGTCATATTATCACTATAAACGTGAGATTCAATAGCAGATGTATCTCTAATATATTCATCTATTGGTGCTGATCTTGCCTTTAAATGTCTAATCACCCTCTTCAATCTGAATTTCAATTTTCAAAAATTTAATTAGTCTTTTTCTGACTTGTGAATCTGATATTATTCTATTGTTGCTGAAGTCAATCTTTGCAAAAATTCAGGGAAGACTTCCTTTGGACCCTGTATAATTATAGTATGTGACACAGACCTCTCTCTGGACTCTTCAATTTTATCTCAAGCATTTAAAGCTGCTAGACAAAATTGCATTAAACTATGATCATGAAATTCAAGCTGAATTTGTAATTCAGCATTCTATGATAAAAAATTCAAGTCTTTGAACAAATTGAATGAGTCAGATGACAAAAAGTTTTATTATGTTTATAAATCAGTTGAATTAACATAATAAAATAACAGATATCCTACCACAAGTGATAAAGAGATTCAATGCAATGTCTATCAAAATTTCCTGGATGGTTGTATGTAGAAGAATGAAGCCCAAGAAGAAGGAAAACCAAAATTTGAATGCTTCATTCCTTCTAAAAAGGAGAACAAAATACTCATAGGAGGAAGTACAGAGACAAAGACTTAAGGAAAGGTCATCCAGAGACTGCCCCACCTGATGATCCATCCCATATGCTTCTGCCAAACCTAGTCACTATTGCTGATGCCAAGAACTGCTTTCTGACAGGAGCCACATATGGGTGTCTCCTGAGAGGCTCTACCAGAGCCCTACTGATAGAGATGAGGGTGCTTGCAGCTAATCATTGCACATCATAGGAACATCAATGGAGAAGTTAGAGAAAAGACTGAAGGAGCTGAAGGGGTTTGCAATACCATAGGAAGAACAACAATATCAATCAAACAAATGTCACCAGGTGTCCCAGTGACTAAATCACCAAACAAAGAATACATATAGAGGGACCCATGACTCCAGCCACATAAGTGGAAGGGTATAACATTGTCCAGCTTCAATGAGAGGAAAATCCCTTTGTCCTGTGAAGGCTTGATTCCCCAGGGTGTTGAACTTTGTATAGGTGGGTGTGAATGGGCACATCCTCGTAGAAGGGTGAAGGGGGAGGCAGTATAGTACAGAGGGGAAAGGGGATAACATTGGAAATGTAAATACATAAAATATCCAGTCACCAAACTAGATAAGATGGATGAAGCAAAGAAGTGCAGGCTAATAGGAACCGGATGTAGATCTCTCCTGAGAGACACAGCCAGAATACAGCAAATACATAGGCGAATGCCATCATTAAACCACTGAACTGAGAATGGGACCCCAGTTGAAGGAATCAGAGAAAGGACTGGAAGAGCTTAAAGGAGCTTGAGACCCCATATGAACAACAATGCCAATCAACCAGAGCTTCCAAGGACTAAGCCACTACCCAAAGACTGTACATGGACTGACCCTGGGCTTCAACCTCATAGGTAGCAATGAGTAGCCTAGTAAGAGCACCAGTGGAAGGGGAAGCCCTTGGTGCTGCCAAGACTGAACCCCCAGTGAATGTTATTGTTGGAGGGAGGGCAGTAATGGGGGGGAGGATTGGGAGAGGAACACTCATATAAAAGGGGAGGGGTAGGAGTTAGGGGGATGTTGGCCTGGAAACCAGAAAGGGGAATAACAATCGAAATGTAAATAAGAAATACTCAAGTTAATAAACATGGGGGGGGGAGTGACCTCAAGCTGACAGGACTAGGCTTCCTTAGCAGATACTTGTTTACCCAGCTGGCTTAGCTCCAGTAGCAGGTCATATCTCCAGTTCAGCGTCGACATGTGAATTCCTGTTCTACCTTCTCTGGACATTGGGTATTTCCTGATTCAGACTGGGGTAGCCTCAGCCTTCAACTGGACTAGAACTGAGGTCTTATGATGGGCAAGTCCTATTGGGTTCTTTTTTTTTTGTCCAAACCTCAAGGAATTTTTCAAGGATTCTCTGAAGATAAAGAAAGGCTTAGAAATGTGACTGGAAAGGGAACAATTTGTACTCTTGTTCTTTTGTTAAGACCAAAGTGGTCTTAACACAGGAGTGAAACCCACAGAGTACAGATTTGCTTGAGCTTACCTCTGAGCTCTTACCCAATTGTGGTCTGGGGGAGCATGATTCCTGGCCAACATACCATAATGTTGTAAGACCCCATAGTGGCCTTACCTCAGGAGCGCCACCCCCAGAGCACAGATTGACAAAGTGACTGATGCAATAGCCTGAAAGTATAAGGTTTTTAATTCACATAGGTGGGGTTGCTCTTCCACACAGGGAGAGGTTAAATGACCGCTAGGGTGGGGAAGAACCCCACTCAAATCTCGAGACGACACAAACCCCCAAAAACTAAGGAGAAACCTGTCTTGATATAATAAACAAAAGGTGTAATTGAGGAACCAGAGCTCTGGGGACGACATGTATCTCACACATAAGACAAAGGAGTCAACCCCGAGCCCAATTAGGGGAAGGTATTTATAGGGAAAATTACATAGGCAGTTGGCAACAGTCACACAAAGCAATTTCACTGGTTAGTTTACATTGGCACACATGATCTAACTTGGGCTCAGTTCAACTCTAGGGCATCCTGCTTCTGAGAGAAGCTGACCCTAGTTCTTGTTTTTCTCAGGACTGTTGAGTCAGGCCTTATCGATGGTTTGTGGTGGCTATAGCCAGGCTACATCCCCAAAACATGTTATGTTATTCTTTGCAGTGAGGTACACTTGTCCTCACAGCATGGTCAGTGGGGGATAGTTTAAAATTTTTATTCTTTCATTCCTCACTTCTGCTTGTGACTAGTTCTAATCTTAGAACTCAGGGCCTTCTTCAAATTTTCCCCTAAGGTCTTCTGAGGCATGATATTGTTGGCAAAGCATTAAAATCTGCACTGCACTAACTCTTTCTCTAATAAAGGCTATTAACTTAATAAAAATAGAGGGTCCAACTGTCAAAAGTAACAAGAGAATAACTAAGGGTCCTGGGAGTGTGGAAATTAGTCTGACATCCCCAAGCAGAACAGTATAAACTTTCTAAGCCCCCACAACATCAGATGGTAGCCCAGTCTCAGCCATCTCGGGGGCAAACCTAAAACCCCAGTCTCCCCAATTGGCAACTTGCTTCTGGACTTCCGCATCTGAACTTTCTCCCAGGTGAAAATCTCTTTGGGACTTTTAAGGGCATACTCTGAGGATCTGTGTCAGGAGTTTCACAGGTGTTCAGCCCAGCTACCAACTTATAAAAGTCAGGGGTGAGAATGGGCAACCATGTGTATGGTGGGGCCACCTTGGAGATGGACCATATTACCTCCCAGGCCTGGGAGAAAATTTGCCAAATCAGTTTCTGAGGGATATGGGGATTATAAGTGCTTACAACAGAGATGAAGCTTAAGAGGATTAGCAGTCTTTTCTAACTTCCATTCATTTCTGAGAATATCTGGTGCTGTCTTCAAATGGGAGGAGTGGACCCATGCAGCATTCCCATCTACCTAACAACAGTGGGAGTGGTTAACAGTGCTAGAAAGGGTCCTTTCCAGTGAGGTTATAAAATCTCAGCCTGGTGTTGCTGGACCAGTACTGCGTCTCCCGCTGGGAACTGGTGAGGTGCCCTGGACTTCCCATCTTGTAGACGTCCTTCACTTGGCTCCAAATTCCACTTAGGACTGTTTCTAAAGACTTTAAATGAGCAAACAGGTTTTAGGAAAAACCTCAGGGTAAGGGGCCCCACCCAACTTAATGAGGGAGGGTTCTCATACATAATCTCATAAGATGTTAGGCCAAAAGGGTGAGAAGTGTTCGGTACATGGAACAGAACAATAGGAAAGAGGACAGTCCAGTCTTCCCCCAACCCGTCTCTAATGCCAATTTTGTCAAGGTGTCTTTTAGAGTTCTATTTATCATTTTTACCTGCTCAGAACTCTGTAGTCTCTTTGGGGGCATGGGTAAGGCTGAATCTGGAAGGGGCATTTCTTGCTCTGAATAGAGCAAGAGGGAAGGAGTGTCACCCAGTCTGTGCCAGTCTCCATGGTCAATTTGGTCAGGGCCTCTTTTAGAATTTTATTTATTCTCCCGACCTGTCCTGGACTTTGAGGTCTGAAGATGTAATATAATTTTTAATCGACCTCTAAACGCCTGGCCAAACCCTGGCTTACCTTGGCAATGAAGGCAGGGCCACTGTCTGACCCAATTACCTTGGGCACTCCAAACAGGGGGAAGATTTCTTCCAGTATTTTCTTGATGACTACCAAGGCCATCTCTTGCTTGGTGGGGAAAGCTTCTACCTATTCCTAAAAAGGTATCGATAAACACTAGGAAACATTTGTAACCATATTTTCCTGGTTTTATCTCTGTGAAGTCCATTTCTCAGTAGGATCCAGGCCGTTCCCAATGGAGCCTCCTTCCAGAGTCAACTTTCCTGAAAACAGTTACCTTTTGGCATGGTATACATCAGTGCACTATCTGTTCCACTAGATACTTGAGAGCTGTGACATAATATTTAGTTTTTGAAAACGTCTGGATGAGTTTGCTTACCCCTAAGTGAGTCCATTGATGCATTTGTTTTATCATGGCCTCTGCCTGCTTTTGTAGTAGGATCTTTTTTCCCATTGAGTCATACCAGAGTCTCTTCCTCAGCCTGGCTGGGTCATGGAGGACCCTTAACATAGCCAGAATCTCTTTTTTTCTTGCCCTCAGATATCAGTAGACCCCTCTGCTGATGGGCTATAACAAAGGCATACCTGCTGTCCACATACATGTTAAGTCTCTTTCTCAGCTCAAGAGCTTTGGTGAGGGGAGCAAGCTCTACCCTCAGAGTAGAGGTGCCTTCTGGTAGGGCCTGAGCCCATATGACTCTGTTTCTATCTACCACTGCTGCCTCAGCCCATCTTTTTCCTTCTCTAAGAAGCTGTTCCTATCTATGGACCAGATATCATCTACCCCCTCTGGTGACTCCTCAGTCAGATCTTGATGAAGCCCCTGTGCTTTAGTGAGCACCTGCTAATAGTCTAGTTCAGGGTGCAGGAGCAGGGTTGCCAGGTTCAGACTCATAGGGGCAGTCTGGAATCACAAGGAACAAGTGGGATATCTGGCCCATGCCAAGGTCCACCGTTCTTCGGGTAGTCCATGAGTATTGTTTTATTGCTGGTAGTACCCTGTACTCAAGGTCTTTTGTTGGACACTAGCCTATTTCGTCATGGGAGCACAGAGTGTTGGGCCCCCATATTCACAAAACAACTGGATGGGCTTCCCTTCTATCTTTGCTCATAGCCAGCACTCTAGGCCTTTGGGACCACTGGAGAGGCCCCTCTTGTTCTTCCTGGGACAGTCCTTGACCCAGTGTCCTTTTTCTTTGTATTGGGCACACTGATCTTTAGCCAGGAATTCTCTTCTGTTGCCAGGTACTGTCTTCCTAGGTTCCCTAACTAGTGTGGCCAGTATATGTTCCTCTCCTGTCTTTTATCTCTCTTTAGCTCTCTAACTTCCTCTTCTTTTTGTCTCTTTTCTTCCCTAGCTTCCTGCTCCTTTTACCTTCTTTCCTCTCTCTTCCTCAGTCTCTCTGTTATAGCTTCTGCATCTTCCTCTACAGCTACTAGATGCTGTCCACTTATGTGCACAGACCCTGAACCACACTTCAACCTTACTTTCTCTGCAACTTACACTAACTCTCTAAGCAACTTATCTTAACCCCTCAAGTTTCTGTAACTTTTTCTTTATATCTTTTTCTTTCCTTAGCCAGATTGGTGGGACATTTTCCAGACCCTCAGAGACCTATCCTTGGACCCTGGTGGTAGACCAGGAGCACTCCCTACCTTCAGGAAATCAACAGTCAGGAGTGACGGTTTTCCATCCATGTCTGGAACACTTTTTCTGGCCTCTAGTAGGATTCTGTCTTTCCTTGGTGGTAAAGAAGACCCATAACAGTTACTAACAGGCATCTCAAGTGGGATGGTGACAAAACGAGAAGAGAATCTAGAGAATAGAGGTCCACTGAAGAGGACAAATAGCATTTAGTCACACAGCTAAACCAGGAGGCCATTTTGGGACAAAAAGGCCATTGTAAAAATAAGCAGAAGCTTTTTGCCTGTGAAACAGAAAGGCGGGCAGAGAGGCAGTTGATCTGTTACCGACTGTCTCTCAGGACTTAGATTTTCCCTCAAGGAGTATCTCTCTTCAGTGTCAGCTTGGTGGCTTTGCTTCTCAAGATAACCAGCCTCCAAATGACACTAGGCTTCTAGTAAGAACTAATAACAAAATGATGAAGAGATGATTAGGACATGGGTGTTAGATGCCAAGTGGCTGACATAAGAATTGTAACCAGCTCACCTGGGACATTCAGGACCTCAGTAGCAGCCCTTTACCAAACTGTCTCACTGGATTAAAGGCCCATGGAAAAGAGAACATTAATCCTGACCTTGGCCATAACCAGAGCCTGAAATCTAAATTTTGACTGGCAAAACAAAGTTCTTCACAGCTTTAGTAGATTATTTTGAAACTATTTTATAGGCTTCCTTGCCCCCCAACCTGGGGCATTTTGACCACATGGGCAGGAACTGGATGCTGAGGGGATAGGATCCACTCAGCACTCTCCATGTCAATGATGACTTAACAGGGAAGGTGACTTAATGTTGGAGACAGACTCTTCTCTTGCAATAGGGCCAGCGGATAAGAGGAGGAAGGCAGGCTCTCTCAAAGAAAGTTCTCTTAATGCACTCTCTTTTTGCTGTCAAAGCATCAGCCCTGGATGGCGGCCCCTTCATCTTGAAACTCTTTCGCAATGGCTCAGGCCACTGCCCATGCACAGCCTGCAGCTTGTTTCCCTGTGCATTTGCCACCCTCAGCCCCACACTTCCCTACTCTGTGCTGTCCCTTCCTTAGAAGCTGTGAATGTTTAAGCAACAGGTAGAATTTCTCTTCAGGATCCAAGTTAAAGCTTTCAGGTTATTGTTAATACCCACTTCAGACAGGGTCACTTGCTAACCTGGAGTCCTTCATACACAAGGGTTAACAGCAGCTTGACTGGTCAAGGGGAGCAAAGGGAGGGGCATCTCTCCATGGGGAGGAGGCTCAAGAGAGAAAGATAAAACTCCCTGGCAGAAAACAATTTTTCTCAAGCAAATTATTTTTAACTCCTAAGTTAAGCACCAAGAGGACCAAGTAAAACTCTTTGATGAACAAAACAAATAGTTCCGTGATTAAGTTTCCAGTATTAAAAATCAGAGGAGGAGAAAGGCCAATACTGAAGGGGCTGCATCCACTTGCCTGGACCTGGGGGAGGTCTATAATCCTTCAAGGGAAAAACAAGAATCTGGCCAGTAGAGGAGTCAGGGGTGAGTGATAGCCGACTTCATGTCCCCTGGGTCGGACCAGAAGTGTCTGCCTCCAGAGAGGCAGAGGATTCAAAAGGTTGGGTACACCATAAGCGTGCAAAGTCATGGTTATTGTGGAGTCAGGCTCTGTGGGTCTCCAAGCCCTTCGGCTTCAGGTACCTGTAACCGAACATCTACTCCCTGCTTCTTCTACCCGTGGAGCAGAGAATAGAGGCCACTGGGGAAAAAATGGGGGATATGAGGGAGGAGCTGGCCATTCAGGAGGCTCCCCCACCTCAGGATAGATCTTAGGAGGAGCAGAGGGTACTGAGGATTTTGAACCGGGTTTTGCCAGACCTAGATGTAAGGTTTCTGGTCCAGGTGTGCTCCCAGTTTTTCCTGAAAAACAATAGCTTTAATATCAAGAATCATAGTCAGGTCAAAAGAGCCCTTGCGGGGCCAGCCAACACCGAAAGTCTGCCACTTTCCCTTCTTAACTTCAACTGACATATTATGTGCTCTGTCCTTAACTTCACTCCACTGATCTAATGTCAGGCTTAAGGGGGTCATTACCATCTGTCCCATCATCACAAAAAATACTAAACAGATAAACAGCAGACAACACAAAGAGACCACAATATCCACAATATCCAGACTACAACTGCCATGCCTAGTCTGCAGGCACCAGCCAAAGACAGTTTCAGATAGAAAAGATCTTTGAAGTTTCTCTTCCAAGAGGAACACACTATCCTCTTCTACCCGATAGGAGACCACCAGGAATCCCTCGCTCTCCTGTTGCCCCGAAGCGTCCCCAGGGCTGTAGCTTGCAGTCCTCTGGACACATCTGTCAGCCACAGCTTCTGAGCTTTACAACTCCAGAAAGCGTCTGCGAAACCAAACCACTTTTCAGATACTAACCAGAACCAGAACAGAGAAAGACACAGACAGTGGCCACACACTCAGACACATGGGGAGCCCCCTTACCTCCAAGAAGGTCTTCAGAGTCGTGGGTGGTCGAGAAATCCTGGATGAGCCCCCAAACTAAAGTCCACCAGGGTGGGGAAGACCCCCACTCAAATCTCAAGATAACACAACCCCCAAGAACTCATGAGAAACCAATCTTGATGTAATAAACAAGAGGTGTATTTGAGGAACCAGAGCTCTGGGGACGACATGTATCTCACACAGGAGACAGAGGAATCGACCCCGAGCCCAATTAGGGGAAGGTATTTATAGGGAAAATTACATAGGCAGTTGGCAACAGTCACACAAAGCAATTTCACTGGTTGGTTTACATTGGCACACATGATCTAACTTGGGCTCAGTTCAACTCTAGACCACCCTGCTTCTGAGACAAGCTGACCCTAGTTCTTGTTTTTCTCAGAACTGTTGAGTCAGGCCTTATCAAGGTCAGATGGTTTGTGGTGGCTATAGCCAGGCTACATCCCCAAAACATGTAATGTTATTTTTTGCTGTGCGGTGCACTTGTCCTCATAGCAGGGTCAGTGGGGGATAGTTTAATTCTTTATTCTTTCAAGGCAACCCTGAACCCAAAAAGCACACAACTTTTATTCATTACACAGGGCACACTTCACCAACAGGGTTAGCTTGCTTTTTCTCATTGCTGGTACATAGGACAAAGGATCTTGTCAGGTATTGGCTGGCCTGCTCAAAGGGCAGTTCTTGCCTCAGTTAGATATGTTCATCATCCAGCACTACAGCTGGCCTTGGTAAATCACTGGGAAAGAGCTAGATTGGCACTTCCCTTGTGGGGGGGAGGTGAGCTGCGTGGTCGGGCAGGGTCAGGATGACATCTTGTGGTTGCTCTCTGAATTTACCACAGGGAGGGGTAGGGAGTCTTTCGAAGAACAGGTGTTTTTGTTTTGTCCTAGTTAGCTTGGTCATCGTCAGTGAGGCCTGGTCATTCTTGACTCAATATCTTGATCACCAAAACTATATCATCTCACTTGGCATCCTGATGTCAGAAGTATCTCTCAGAAAGTTCACAAGTTTGTCATAGGCATCCTGACCACCAGATATATTTCTCAAAACCTTGTTTTTACAGCTTTGTTTCTCATATCTATGAAACTATGAAACTATTACTTCAGAATCAATTGTCTTCTTCTCCTCATAAATATAAAGCCAGAGACACATGTCTAAAGCTCCTGAGTTCTCCTACTTGCAGGAACTGTAACATGGCCCCCTTGTTCTATTATACTCTCACTAGCTTCCTCTTTTCTAAATCCTTCACTGTCTAAACTTGGTTGTCCTGGATATTGCTCTGTAGATTGACCATGAATTTAGACATCTGTATGCTGGTCTCCTGGGATTAAAGGTGAGTACCACTACACTTGTATTTAAGCATTGCCTCACCTAGAACTTGCTCTGCTCTAGTCTGGCCTTGAAATCAGAGCTCTGCTTGTCTTTGCCTCCTAGGATTAAAGGTTTGTAGTAAGTTGCCTGGAGTGTGAACTTAGCTGGGTGGGATCTTGCCCCAAGGTCACTGCTTCCTTATTTAATTTACTATCCTTGAACACAGTATTCAGCTCCAATTCACTTCCTGTTGTACCTTTAATACTCAAATCACATATTTTGTTTTCTCCTTTTTCAACTTCCTTTTTTTTATTAAAATGCTCTTCATAAGAGTGAATTTTAGCAACTATACAAGAGACCTTGCACTAGGCTGTTTTGAGTCTTTCTTTTTCCAGAAAATGAGTCTAAATCTCTTCAACTTAACTTCAGGCAGACACTTCAGACAAGAGCAAAAAGTGGCCACATTCTTCACCAAAATACGAGAAAAGCAGCCTTTATAGCAGGTGCAGAAATTCTTCTCCTCTGAAACCTCTTGGACCAGGCCTGAACAATTCAAATTACTCTCAGTAACAAAGTCTTCCCCATTTCTACAAAGATGGTCCATTAAGCCCCATTTTAAAACATTATATGGCTTTCCTAATCCAAAGTCTCCAAATCTACATTCCCCCAAACAAAAGCATGGTCAGGCCTATCACAAAAATACCCAGCTCCTGGTACCAACTTCTGTCCTAGTTAGGGTCATATTGCTGTAAACAGACACCATGACCAATATACTCTTTATAAAGGACAACAATTATTTGGAGCTGGCTTACAGTTTCCAAGGTTCAGTACATTATCATTAATGAGGGAGCACGGCAGTGTCACGATATCCAGGCAGGCATAGTGTAGGAGGACATCTTTACCAAAGGAAGCCAGGAACAAACTCAGCAACCTCAGGCACCTGGGAGGAGGTCCTCCAAGCCCAATCCCACAATGACACACTTACTCCAACAAGGCCATGCCTTCTAATAGTGACACTCCCTGGGCCAAGCATATGCAAACCATCACAAAGGGAAACATTATATCCAGCATGTTCATTCCCTCTGGGTCAAAATGGATCTGTGCTCCTATTTAGTGAAGAAATGTTTTCCATCTGGGAGTACTGGCATTCAGAAATAACCATGAATGAATCTGACTTATTACAAAATCAATCTTTCTTTGGCTAGACACGGATAAGTCTTGGTGGCTGTTAACCCTGTACCCATTTTTTCATTTGAAATTGGTGCCAGTGCTTGTTTCAAGACAGAATTTTGTGCCATGTGCGACAAAGAAAATTATTAGGCTTTCCCCTACTCCTTTAAGTTTACCCAGGGCTTGGAATGGAGCTGAACCACAAGGCTCTCAGTCATATAGTTCTTCCTACATAAATGTCCTATAGGACATTGCTTGCCTGCAAAACAATCCAGGCACTGAAGTTCCTGACAGATATCAGCGTCTGTTTGTTGAAAAAGAGCCAAGCTTCCCACTGATAATTTTTTCTCATTTCTGTGTCTGAGAGAATGTAAATCTTATGGGCTTCAAACAATTCTTTTTAAATATTCTGTAGAGCTCTCATTATTTCACCTGGTTACCTTAGGTAAATTTATACGCCAACTTGATTAAATCTTCTCTGAGGCTCATCAAATAGAATCTGGTGGTAGACACATATACTCTCCCTACCTTCAACAGCCTTAAAATCCCAGTTGGGTATGGTCAAAGTTAAGGCTGCATCAATATTTGCCTGGATTTGTGTGGGCAGATTATTTGCCTCTGGAACCAATTTTCAAGCTTCTCCAACAATTCTCTCACTTTCTTCGGTTGTGAAAAGAACCTGGAACTGTTGTTGACAGTCATCCCAGGTGGGTTTCTGAGTCAACATGATTGAATCTAAAAGACCTAGGGGATATGAGGGTCTTTTTGAAAATGGAAGGAGGGGATCTATGACTTCCAATTATAAAGGTCATTACTGGTCAATGATACTTAGGACACAAACTGTCTCCCCTGTACATCTGGGTGTTCAGATGTCTAGAGGAGTAAGGTCATAATAGAGTCAATCCCTCTGGGCAGAATGACATGAATATGTGTTGAACTCATATTAGGTAAGGGCACTAATACTCATCAAAGTAAAAACGCCTAAGCTGCCATTTCAATTCTCATTATGTGTACACCAAATCAAAGGCATCAAAGTATAGCAGCAGCCATTAAAAGTCTCCCCATCAAAAATGCCCATAATTTTCACCTGCTATTCTAAGAGGCGTTATGGCATATACTCCTCAAATCATGTCACAAAATAAAAAGAGAAGGAATATTTCACACTCTATTTTATGAGAGACTACAGTTACAGTGATATCTAAAACACACATCAATTTCCCTTATGGACTCATGCAAACATAATCATTAAATAACTGCAAGAACACATTAAAAAATATCATTTTCAAAAACAAAGTAGGCTTTGTAACAAGGTGAATAAGGGTGGTTCAATATAGAAAAAAATCAATAAAATTTAATTGACCACATAAACTAACTGAAATAAAGCAAAACAAAAGGAAGCAAACAAAAAGCAAAAAGCATGATCATTAAACTGGATCAGGACAAGGTCTTTAAGAAGTGACCCCTTAAGGGTTGGGGATTTAGCTCAGTGGTAGAGCGCTTGCCTAGCAAGCACAAGGCCCTGAGTTCGGTCCCCAGCTCCGGAAAAAAAAAAAGAAAAAAAAAGCGACCCCTTAATGATAAAAGGTCTCCAGAGATTGGCACAGAGGTGATATGGCTAAACATAATAATGGTAATATAGAAGAAGCCCATATAAACATCAACTTAAATGGGGAGAAACTCAAAGCCAGTATACAAAAGCAAAGGTAAGTCAAGGTTTCTCATTCTCTTAAATTAACTCAATAAAAGATTTGAAGTCTTAATTAGAACAATAAGGCAACTGGCAATTAAGAGGCTAAATACAGTAAAGTTGAAAGAATGTTTATTTGCAGATAGGTAATACACATGAATTAGGTGGAAAACTTGACATGTCAGTTAGTACATATAAGTTAGGTCACTATTCTGCTCAGTGCAATGCAAACAGGTTTCTCCAAAGAAAGTCAGTTAGGCTCTGCTTCAGGCCAGTTGAATCCTAGTTCCAAGACATCATACAAGAATAAAACATCCACAGGATAGATGTCAGGTAGAGTGTCCAAGACCCTAGTGCTGCCCTTTCCCTACACACAATTTTGAAATATTACAGCTGTATGAAATGCATATTCACAATGCTGCCTTGCCCCAGAATCACTGTAAATATTCCACCAAAACTGTAATCTAAACAGAAGTCATTGTTAAAAACACTGGTTGTAGCTATTAGCAGCCAAGTGTAGGTCATAGATGTCAAGCTCCTAAAATATCTTTCAGCGTTTTAGTGAGGGCTCCAAGAAAAAACACTGCATAGAAGCCAAGGAGCGAAATGCTTCCTCCACCAAGTGGGGATGTGACTCTACCATTGAATTCCACTCCAAGGTCTCAGAGACTTCTGAAGCATGAAGTATAATGAAATCCATGGCCATAGACTTCAGGTGCTCTGTGCTGTGGAGGTCTGCCAGGATGAGAGTTGGTACAACATTCTTCACAGAGAGGTTCCTGCACAGGGAATCTTCACACATGATCTTCAAGTGCTGCAGGTCAAACTTGTCAGCAGCTGCCAACAAACCAGTGGCCATTGAGTGGCTGTGGAGGTGTGGTGCCTTCCCTGTGTAAATGAAGCCCATCATTTCCTTAAAGACTTGCAGGTGAATGTCATGGATCTCAATGCGGTTTGTTAGGTTCTCCAGCATTTCATGTTCAAACATGGCTCTGAAAACTGGAGAGCGAGCTGCTAGAATGGCCTTGTGAGCTCTGAATTCCTGGCCAGCTACAACCAGGCTGCAGTCTGTGAAGAGGGAATTTTCCCACAGCTCTCCTACATCATTGGCCAACATCTGTGTTGGATCCTTGATTGCAGGTGTCATGTTTTGTTCAGGCCTGTTAAAGGAGGGTCCTACTATGGACACCTTGCAACACAGAATGAGCTGGTCTTCAGGGAGAAGACAATGCCTATGAGAGAGCAGGAAATCTCGAAGGATGAACTTCCTCAATCCCCATTGTTGGTTTGGAAGAAACCTTAAAACATTCAGGATCTTTGTAACTTGATGTTTCTCTCCTTGGCCATTTATGATCCAGAACTGCAACTTTGCCAAAACTGAGCTCTTTGGACAACTGAGCAAACACAGGCAAACTGACAGGTAATCTTTGCTTTCTTCATCAACACCATTTGGGTATATTCTCAAACACCATTGCACTTCTTCATTGGCCTCTAGTGAGAACACTGGGTTTGTAATAATTTCATAAATTCCATCCATGCAAAATGAAAAGTTGGTAATGGTCCACTTGTAGCAGAATTTCTGAACACTGATATGTGTATAGTCGCAGATCTTGGATTCCAGGTCCCCTGACATGTCTTCTGGAGGCAATTTGGAGGTTAAAGTTGATGTGAAAGAAAGTAATAGAATTTACTCTTTCCTCTATAAGATACAATTATAGAAAGCCTTTAGATTTTATTTTCAATTTCTGCTAAATTTCCCCTTTATATTCTTGGAACCACCTATTTCTAAGCAGGTTCTGTAGATTTCCCTACTTGGTCTACCAAACATAAAACAGACCCACTATGACTGTTAAATCTCTCTCTCTCTCTCTCTCTCTCTCTCTCTCTCTCTCTCTCTCTCTCTCTCTCCTCTCTCTTTTCTCTCTCTCCTCAGTCTCTGTTTGGTTGCCTGTTTGTGTCTGTATATCTCTGTCTTTCTGTGTTCGTGTCTCTCTCAGTCTCCACTACCCCCACCCAAACCTAGCATGGATCTGTATATCTCGGTGTATGTTTATTAAATCTTAGGTCAATGGTAACTGGTTTTGACTATCGTATCCAACTTTGGAACTGTTTGAAAATGTGCAAACAATATCATTTCAACTGTGTTGTATTAATCAGCGTCCTGTACTAAACATAAAGAATAAATTTATATAAATAGTGGATGTATGAGAAAAATATGTAGGCAGAAATCAACCTAATATAAAGTTGGCTAATGTCAATATTTCTTCCACAAGGTTTGAGGTCTCAGGTCCTCTTCAGAATTGAACAGAATCCTGCAGAAGTAGGTTTAGATGCCAGTGAAGAAATGAGCTTGCTAGTAAAATGAGAGCCAGCACGCAGACTCACAGCTTCCGTCATCTATGTACTTTTATAGGCCTGCAACGGAAGTGAGGCCCATTTAATGGTGTGTCTTCTAGACTTAAGATTTGAATTAATGGTGTATGTTTTCCAGACTCAAGACTCAGATTAAAGTTGTGTTTTTCTACAAGAAGAGTCTATAGATGAACTGGATCTATCTACTTCAACTTAAGCCAAAAACTGTTAAAAGGCATCCCCTCCAGTTTTTAGGTTACTTAAGTCCACAGGTAGTCTAAACAGGAAGACATTTGGTACTCCTTCACCACCAAATTGATGTTTCATGACTGTGGTGCATTGGGGTGGTGGGAGGGGTGGGGGTGCCTGAGCTAGAAAAGAAAATAAAGGCCCTGCTATGAGTTTTGTCAGATAGGCTCCTGTCTGTTATATGGGGAAAGGGGGTGGTGAAGAGCTCCTCAAGGATAAACTGGAATGGGGTAACATTTGGGATGTAAAAAATTAAATAAAGAATGAAGAAAAAGAAACCAGTACTGAGAGAAAAGTGAGAGGGGAGGCAGTTTTTCCAGGAGAGTTTTTCAGAAACAGGTTGAAGAGAGAGAAATGAAGACACAGGGAAAGATAGAATGATTCAGAGAACAAGAAAGGTGCCAGAAGAGTACAATAGTTGGTGAAAGTTAGTATGAGGCAAAGAAGAGCAGCTCAGAAAAAACTGGAATAATTCAGATTGAATCAGATACAATGGAGAAGAGTTTTAAACTACCCATCCAGACCTCAGAAAAACCTAAATAGGAGTGACTTATTCACTTATAAGTATCAGAGTCTAAATTTTTTTCTAGGCCTAGAATAGACTTAGAGTTTAGAAGCTTCCAGCTCTAGGCCTAGGTCGACAGGTAGAAGGAGAAAGCCTCAGAAATGACAATAAATACTGATAATAATTGGTATTCTTACTATAAAAACACTGGAACATCTTAAGCAGCTCTAAACCATATGTGAACAGCTGAGCTGCTCCGAGAACAGGTCAAACAGTCTGCTCTGCATTCAGCAATAGAGGATGAATGACCACAGGGAAAGGAAAGACCACTTGTCCCTCAAAGAAAACATGCCCATTTATCTCTTTGTGTTTTTCTCTTTTTATGGTTTTTTTTTTTTTGCTGATACACAGCCATTTCTGCCAAATTCAAGACAAACAAAGCTGTGACTTTCCTTCATACAGAGGTGTAGCTTCAGCAACGTCTTCATTGAGGGCAGTTCACTGAGTGACTGCCATCTTTGTTGTGGGCAGGTAAGGTTTTCCTATGCTATTGTTTCAGCACCATCTCAGCTAAGGCAGATCATATGACTGGTTGTAGCTTCAGTGCCATCTTAGTTAATGACAGTCCCACAACCATCCGCCATATTTGTTATAGACAGTTACAAACACACAGCCTCCTCAGTTTAGAACAATCTTCGAGTCTCTAATTGCTATCCTGACTTGGTAAGTCATTATTTAATATTAATTTAAAGATTTACAGTAGTAAAAATTTAAAGATCACAGCATTAATGGTTGCATAACTCATATGCTTAACAGATATTTACTATCAATCTTTTCAAAAATCTGCTAACTGTAACCTTACATGTTTAAAGTTATTAAGACAGAGTATCCCATTCATAGCAGTTACAACTTCCCCACTCCCACCCACAAAGGTCTCTGAGAAGAAATAAACACAGTGACAAGACTGCCTAGATTGTGGTATGATAACCACTGAGAAACAGTGTCCCATTGCCTTGCTGCTGCCAGGTATCAGCCTACACTGTTGTCAAACTAAGGATACAAGAGAGTTAAATGTCTCATATTGCCTAGACCAAGATGAGTCATTTTTTCCAAAGTTCCTACTCCACAGGAAATATCTTCTCCACTTCTGGGCCTAATGACCACACTGATTCTGACCAAGTTGTGATGGAGACCACAGGAACCTGGGAAAACTGTCTAGGTAGTAGACTATTGACCAACCTCTGACATTTTAATTAATGACATCTAGAATATAATTCATGTTTTTCAACTTTCTGACTACATTTGTAGCTAAGGTAACTACAACCAGAAAACATAACTCTACTCCCTTAGCCAAGGTAATCTACCACCCTATTACCTAAGTATTCAATTCATTAACTAGTTAAGACTACCAGATTCTTAGCAAAAACAGAAAAGCTTGTATGAGTCACAGGGTTCAGGACAACGGATACACATATTCAGATATGCTAATGCTAAATTATATGATCAATTATCTTCAAAAGTTTGTCAAATTTTCAAGGTCCTTTAATTTTCTTTTCAATACTTACTTAAAAATGTTTCCCATTATACTAAATTTATATACATTCAGTCTCCTAGACAGAAGTAAAAGTCCTTTTTGCTTCTTTCTGTTCCCGGAAAGGTTTTGTCATCCCTAAGCTCATTTTACAGCCTGCTCACTCTGTTAACAAGTGTATGTATCCCTTCTATAAGCATATGAGCTCCAAGAAACACAATAAGACCTACATCCCAGAAACCATTTAGACTGCATCTGCATAAGTAACCTGTCAATCAATAGCCTAATTCCCAATTGTGACCTATTCCAGAGGGTGGGGTTCCTCTCCTGTTCCCTGGGATTGGAATGCTCCTCATCCAAACCAACAAGAAGTAAGGGTTTCAAATGTACACCTAAGAAAAATTCTTTTCTCCCAAATACACTTAACTTTATTCTATACTATATATAATCTACTACTATTACTACTAAATCCACCTCCACGCCCCACCCACCCCACATAATGTTTCAAAATCTTGTCAGGTTCAGGAATTTACTCATAATCAATATTCAGGACAGTTCTAGAGGAGCAAGCTACATGCACCAATCTACTTTCACAGATACAGAGTCTTCAAATGGACCTGCTCCTGGTACCTACAGATGGTTCCGCAGACCCTTGATAGCAAGGAAACAGTCAACTCTCCTAAGACTGGATCAATATCAACACCGCATTTTCTTTGGTTTCCCAAATACATATTGTCCCAAAGTCAGCAAGAGTTAGGGAAAGATGATGATGGACCTATTCCTATTCTACCATAGTCTCTCTCAAAATTTTCCTTTAATTTGAAATTAATCCATAATGAAGGAATTTTAGCTTTCCTCCTAGACTTCATCCAACAGTTATCTGGCAAAAGACAGATAGGCATAACTCACTATGAAAAAGGCTGCTTGCCCCCTTCTTACTCTCTTATTTTCCTACTCCTACTCTCCCTGATTCTTTAACCCCTTCCTCTGTCTCTCTCCCCCTTTCCCCATTCCCCCTCTTTCTCCATGTGTTCCTGGCTGGCAAGTCTGTTTCTTTTTCTCTCTCTTTTTGTCTTCCTCCCTCTCTGACTCACACAGCCTCTCTCTATGTATATCTGCTTTTTCAGCCTCTACTCTCTTCTCTTCCCTACCCAACTACCCTTCCTATGCTCTAAATAACCTTGATTCTATGCTATAGCTATACTAAGCATATATAGTATAATAATAGTATTTCTATATCCATCTATTTACTGATCTGTCATCTATCTATACTATCTATGTTAAAAATAAACTACATCTAAATCATATAATAAAGTATATTTTATACAATGGCTTGTAACCCTGGGGGAAAGGATACTTCAGGATGGGCCTAAAAGTGCAACCCTCCAACCCACACCTGACCTAGTTCTAACAAACACATCCTGGCTCTCTTTTCATAAAACAAAACAGTTATAATGTTGGGTTTCGAAATGTTCTACTTCTGATTTCAAATTTGTTATGTTAGTCAAAGTCCTCTAGAGAATGTACAGAATAAGTTTATCTGTATGAATAGAAACTGGATATATGAGAAAAATTTAAGGGTGAGGTCCAGCTACCCAACAACAACTAAAGCCAGTACTTACCTAGTCAACACGGTTTTAAGTATCAGGTGTTCTTCTTCAATATATAATAGAATTCTGAAGAAGTGGGCTCTAATGCCTGTGAGGAAATGGGCTGCTAGTAAGATGAAAGCACTCAGGCAAAGAAACAATGCTTCCTTCTTCCAAGTGCTTATATAGGCCTCCAGCAGAAGGTGTGGCCCAGTCCTCAGTTCCCAAAATCTGGATTAAAGGTGGGTAAGTTTCTGACTCAGCACTCAGATTAAAGGCGTGTTTTTCTATCGAGTCTCTATTTGAACCAGCTGTATGTACTTCAACTTACGAAAAAAATTAAAAGTTATGTATGCAAACTAGTTTTGGATTTTAATTAATTCCAGAGTTATTCCAGATGGGAATAGGAGTAGCCATGACCAGTGTACTTTGTGAACTGTGGTCAATCTTCCATAAACGAATGGAATTTCTTGCAAAGTTACTATTTACACTTGTGCTTGTCTTACACTAATTCCTTCTACAAGCATCATCAGAGAAGGGATTTGAACTTGTCAGAAGTCTGAGTGTTCACAAAATGGAAGAACTCTTATATGGTGGGCATAAAGCAGAGCCCCAAACCTCTGATGGTGTCTTTCTTCTATCATGTATATTTGTCCAATCAGACCCACAGACCTTGTGGTGACTCTCCCAAATTTGGCTGGGGGGGGGTCTTGTAATTTCCTCTCAAAAATTTCTCCTTAAAAATCCTTTCCCAGATTTACTTAAGGGTGTGGTTTAGGAATATCCTAAGTGCTTTTCAGTTCAATCCCTTTAACTGGGAGGATTCACCTCATTAGTACTTCATAGTCTACATCCTCTACGGGTGATTTCTGACCTCTTCAGACTTGGGACTTCAGTGCTTGCCCTGTTGCTCCTGACAAGTGAGAGAGTATTCTGTTCACCAAAGGCTGCAGCATTTATCGAACAGGTATCAAAGACTGAAGTTTGTGGTGTTTTCATTGATGTAAAGTGACATGTAAAATTCTATCTGGATCTCTCATCTCTCTACTTTGTCATGTCTTAAGAAGAAACCCACGGCACAGAAGACACAGAAAAAATATTCAGTGATTCAATCACTTCTGCAGCTCCTAGCTCTCCTGTATATCTTGCTCCAAGTTTGTTTATCTCTCAATACTAGATAAATCAATCAATTGATTTTCAGTTTTTATTCCTACATTAGACTTATTGAAAACTATGAACATCAGCGCCTCTGTATCTGGTGTTTTGGGGGCCTCAATAAGAGGATCACCAGATAGATATCTAACAATTGAGATGCTTGTAGATGATCACTGTGCAACCACCCCTTTGCAGGAATTATGCTCTAAATTGTTCTTTCCTTAGCTCTCAGGAGTAGGCTCCTGTAGGGTGGAAGTGTGACCCCACTGTACATGAATCATGGGCTTTGGTAATAAAATCTCTGTCACAGTGTAAGAGAGGGGTAAAGTATTTGTAGGGCGGTGAATGGGAGGAGTGATTTACTAGAAACCTGCCAGACACAAAAGGATTTTGTACCACACAGTAGGAAGACAGGTGATAATGGTAGTAATTATCCTCATACCAAAGAATGCAACTAGTTAATATAAAAATCCAAATTGATTGTATGAGGACCAGCAGACTCAATTAGATTCTACCCCTGAGATCTAGTAGAAACAGTATCACTAACCAGGCAGTAAACACTAGCTGAGGCCTCCGACACATGTACAGCAGGGGACCCCTGAGTCTGGGTTCATTCACAGAAGACAAACCTAACCCTCAAGAGACTGGAGGCCCCAGGAAGGTTAGAGTTCTGGTGGAGTGGATGAGATGGGGACATCTTTGTGGAGATTGGAGAGTGTGGAATAATGAGGGGCTGGGAGTTATAGGATGTGGAACACTGGGTGGGAGGGTCAACCAGGACTGGAATAAAATCTGGAATGTAAAACTAAATAACTAAATAAAAATATTGAGAGATATTTAAAATACAGACAAATTTACATAGAAACTCAAGAGAGAGTTGAACAGAGCAGGAGAGAGAAAGAAGAGAGAGAGAGAGAGAGAGAGAGAGAGAGAGAGAGAGAGAGCGAAATGAGGTAGAGAGAGACAAAGATGCACAGAGAGATAAAGAGAGACACAGTGACACTACACAGACAACGAGTTTGGCTGGCACACGTCCACACTCCTAGAAAGAGGAGAATCTGGTGTTGTCTTTCACAGTCTCTAGAAACTGGTATCTAAACTGAATATGCTTTAACCATACTTACCTCTAGAGGTTTCAGTCCAGGCAGCAGTCAAATACTTTCCTGTAAAAGTCACTTTTATTTGCACATATTAATTGTCATCTTTGAGGCTTTTTGCCTTGGTCTGCTGACATAGGACTAGTCCTGGAAGATTCTAGCCTCTGTCCAATCAAACTAGGCTTAGAATGTTCTCAGCTTCTGATATTTATGGCTGAATAAGCTCACCACTTTCTAGTGCTTTTTGATCTATGGCTGCCTGATTTCATTTGTTCTGGCTTGAAACTTCTCTTCCCTGTAACTGATTCATTTTGGCTTTTCTCAGCTTCCTGTGAATTGCTACTTGGTCTCTTATTACCTCTGGAAATTGTTTCTAAGCTTCTGTTTCTGCCTCACTCTCTGACTTGTTCTGTCTTTACCTGTGTCTCTCTTGTACTCTCTTCAACCCTCTCTGTACCATTGTCCCACTAAAACTGGCCTCTCTATTCTTTTTCCTCTGCACTGACCTCATAAATAGCTTCCCTTCCTATATCTTCTTGTCAAAGTTGGGCATATTCTTTTCTGTCTAATACCTCTCTGATTTTTCACTTTTTTCCATTCACACTGTTGCTTCTTTCTACAAACTAACTTTTACCTCCAGTGTTTGGAATTAATGGTGGATACTAAGAGTTGGTCTGTATTACAACCAGAGGGATTAAAAGGTGTCTCCCAAAGCTGAGTCACTTCACATCTAAAAATTTTATTTATATCAATGGAGTTTTCAGTTCTTTGTGTAGGCATTTTGGGGTTGAGGATTTACTGTTTTAAAACTGGCTAATAAATTACAAGCTGGTGAAGATTTGATTTTATGGGGTTACAGGTACTTGTTTTACTGTATGTGGCATTTACCATGTTTAGGTATGGATCCTGAATTCCTGTTTTTTTTCCTGGAACTCTTATCATGAAGGGGTGTTGAATTTTGTCAAATGCTTTCACGGCATCTAATGAAATGACCATGTGATTTTTATCTTGGGGTTTGTTGTTATAGAGGATTACATTGATGGTTTTCTGTATATTGAACCATCCCTGGAATGAAGCCTACTTGATCATGATGGAGGATCGTTTTGATGTGTTCTTGGATTTGGTTTGCAGAATTTTTTTTGAGTATTTTGTGTACATATTCCTAAGGAAATTGGTCTGAAGTTCTCTTTCTTTGTTAGGGTCTTTGTGTGGTTACGATAAGAGTTATTGTGGCTTCATAGAAGGAATTTGGTAGTGCTCCATCTGTTTCAATTTTTTGGAATAGATTGGACAGTATTGGAATGAGGTCTTCTATGAAGTTCTGACAGAATTCTGCACTAAATCCATCTGATCCTTGGCTCTTTTTAGTTGGAGACTTTAATGACTGTTTCTATTTCCTTAGGAGTTATGGGGTTGTTTAACTGGTTTATCTGTTCCTGATTTCACTTCGGTACCTGGTATCTGTTTAGGAAATTGTCCATTTCCTGAAGATTTTCATGTTTTGTTGAATATAGGCTTTTGTAGTAGGATCTGATGATTTTTGAATTTCTTCTGATTCTGTTGTTATGACTCCCCTTTCATTTCTGATTTTGTTAATGTGCACCCTCTCTGTTCCTCTGGTTAGACTGGCTAATGGGTTATCTATCTTGTTTTCTCAAAAAGAATCAGCTTTTGGTTCTGTTGATTCTTTGTCTAGTTCTTTTTTGCTACTTGGTTGATTTCAGCAATGAGATTGATTATTTCCGCCTTCTGCTCCTCCTGGTATGTTGCTTCTTTTTTTTGTTCTAGAGCTTCTAGGTGTGTTGTCAAGTTGCTAATGTATGCTTTCTCCAGTTTCTTTCTGGGCACTCAAACCAAGAGTTTTCCTATTGGCACTTCTTTCATTTTGCCCCATAAGTTTGGGTATGTTTTGCCTTCATTTTCATTAAATTCTAAAATATCTTTAATTTTCTTTTCTTTTATTTTTTTCTTGACCACATTATCATTGAGTAGAGCATCGTTCACCTTCCCATGTATATGTGTGATTTCTTTCATTTTTCTTTTATTGAAGATCACGTCAAGTATATGGTGAGGATCTGATAGGATGTGTGAATTATGTCAATCTTTCTTTTTTTTTATTAACTTGAGTATTTTTATATACATTTGAGTGTTATTCCCTCTCCCGGTTTCCGGGCCAACATCCCCCTAGCCCCTCCCCCTCCGCTTCGTTATGGGTGTTCCCCTCCCCACCCTCCCCCCATTGCCGCCCTCCCCCCAACAGTCTAGTTCACTGGGGGTTCAGTCTTAGCAGGACCCAGGGCTTCCCCTTCCACTGGTGCTCTTACTAGGATATTCATTGCTACCTATGAGGTCAGAGTCCAGGGTCAGTCCATGTATAGACTTTAGGTAGTGGCTTAGTCCCTGGAA